>NC_087204.1:93994913-93999913 GCF_015104395.2 Macrobrachium nipponense
AATTGTCCTCATTATTAGGTCCCTTATATGCATATAGCTTTCTTTCTCTGTCTCCATAATTTATTGATTCAAATTTATCAGAGTTAAATACCCTCCTATTTACCTCTGCCCAATCATATACTTTGTTAAGGTCTCTTTGTAGAGCGTTCCTATCTTCATCACAAGTAATTTCTCTACTTATTCTTGTGTCATCAAGCGAAACTACTCACTACCGAATCCTTAACATTACTGTCTGTCTTCAATCATAATAACAAACAATATTGCAGCTAGCACCGTACCTTGTGGCACACGGATATTACCTTGGCTTCATCCGATTTCTCGTCGTTTGCAATAACTATCTGTTTTCTGTTGTGTAAAAATTCTTTTAACCATCTTCCTACTTTATCCACGATTGTGTTTTCTAATTTTCTTCGCTAATATATTATGGTCTACTTTATCAAAAGCTTTTGCAAAAGTCTAAATAAACCACATCTGTTTCATTTCCGCTTTTCATATTTTTGAATATGTTTCTCACGGTGGACTAACAGTTGGGGTTTTGTGTACTTTTTCCGGGTACGAAACCATGTTGTCCTTTATTAAACAAATTATTTTTTATTAAATGTTTCATAATATTTTTCTTCCATTACCCTTTCATACACTTTCATAATATGTGATGTTAGACTCACAGGCCTATAATTACTTGCCTCTAGTCTTGATCCACTTTTGAAAGTAGGGGTGATATATGCTAATTTGTTGCTCATCATAAATCTTGCCTGTATCTACACTTTGTCTTAATAATATTGCAAGTGGCTTTGCGATAGAATGAATACTTTCTTTAACAAAATAGCAGGGACTCCATCCGGCCCTGCAGCAGCTCCATTTTTAATTTCATTAATTGCCTGCACAAATATCAGCTTCATTAATTTCTATGTCAGCTAAATATTCACTATTTTCGTCCCTTACTTCTTCTTTTATTCATCTTCTTCGCATATGAGTATAATAGTTTGGGTTTTGCTTTGATATTTAATAGGGTTTTTTCTTCCAAGTCCGTTTTTCATTTCTTTTGATTGTATAATCTTTGTTCTGCATTTTCTATCTTACTTTTTAGTTCTATAACTTTCCATGCATTTTTTTCTTTTGCAAGACCTTTTTTCCACTTTCTGATTTTCTTGGAACAAGATACCTTCTGTCTCTTGGTATGCATGAATGAATGTTTATTTTCTTTTCTTCTTCGGTATATATTTATCCACTATTTTCTCCAATATTTTATATAATATCTCCGTATTTACCCTTATGTCATCACTTACGAAAATGTTATCCCAATCTTTGTTTAATTCTTCATAATTTCTGACCATTTTATATTTTTACTGTAGAAGTTGTATTTTCCATATCCTTCCCACTTTTCATTTCTTGCTTATCTCTATTTTCACTTGCTTTGGAATGAACTGTTAATTCTATGACATTATGATCTGAAATACTCGCATTATAAACTATTATTTCTTTAACATAATTCATCTCGTTCACAAATACTAGGTCTAAAGTATTTTCCTTTCTTGTTGGCAGGTGATTTATTTGTTGAATGTTGTATTCTAGTAGCATATCTAGCTTTCAAATTGCCTCTTATCTTCTGCACTACTATTACTCTTTTTTATATGTATAAGTACAACCACAGTCTCCTATTCGTTCTTTCCTATTCTACGAAAGGAAAGTTGAAGTCACCAGATAGGAGAATAGTCCAGTCCTTGTGATTTCTACATATATCATCCAATTTTTCAATTATTAAGTCAAACTCTTTAGTATTAGGAGGTCTATATATTACTATGTTCATCAATTTTCAGATTCAAATTCTACCGCTATTAGTTCACATTCGAGTTACTATATTTCTCATATATTTTTTCCTTGTTTTTTGTCTTTCCCATATATTGCGGTTCCCCCTTGATTCCTATTTTTTTCTATCTGATCCATAAGTTTGGAACCTTTTATTTGATATCATTCCCAGTCTCTTGGGAATACAGTTTCACTTATATTCATATATCTATTTTCTTTCATTTTTGGGTTAGTTCTTCTAAGTACTCTATTTTTCTTTTTGAGTTACTCGTAACTAAACCCTGCGCATTCATCACTATGATGGTTTGCGTGTTTCTCCTTCATTTAATATTGGTAGTAATAAGGATTTCCCCATGTCTCTTTCATGTTCTGGTATGTTGTTCTTTTTTTCATTTCCAGAAAGTTCTGACATTAAAAAATCCAACTTTTCCATAATATTTGATCTTCCTTCATCATAATTATTCATTTTGTGTACTGAATCTGCAATTTTCTCCTCCGTTTCTGCAATATCCTCTTGCATAATAAATACAGTTATTATATCTTAGAGTAGAATTTCGGAGCTGATGCTTTGAAATTTTTTGCTGACACCTCTGCATATCTCATTGGTGGTTTGCTTTTCTCTTTTACCTGATATTCTTGATTTCTCTCTTTATTTGTTTCTTTCTTATTTTGGATTTTATTACTTGGTTGGTTATTTATTTGATTATGATTCATGGTACAGGGTGCATATATTTGCATTTTTTGTCGAACTTACATCCTTTTCCTTCTTTAGGTTTTTACATATTTTTGGATGCAGATCTCTGCAAATCAATCCCCCATAGCCATCTAAGTATGCACATTTACCATATATTCATAGTTTTGACATACCTTAGGATGTTAGTACTCTTTCTCCAAATCTGCAATTCCCTCTTTTCAAAAGGTTGCAGATTTTGTCTTTCTTGTCTATTTTTTCCTCTTTCCCGTCATTGTGTAGATCTGGGTAGAGCCTCTTCGGGATTTGCTTTTCTGTTGTCATATCGTAATTTATTTCTTCGTAGGTATGCTGTTTTATTGCCTCATATGTAGTATCAATGAGTATCTCTGCATCCATACTTTTATCTTGTTCTTTGAGAGAGAGAGAGAGAGAGAGAGAGAGAGAGAGAGAGAGAGAGAGAGAGAGAGAGAGAGAGAGAGAGCCGTCTGTTTTGGCGTCAATTCATTCACAAACCTCCACAACATGGCACCTTGGAATAGGTGTGTTTTGGTTTACCATTCATGTCTTGGGAACAGAAACCGAGCAGAGTACTATCCACATACAAGTCCAAACTCATAAAAACCACAGAGAACTATATTTTATATATATATATATATATATATATATATATATATATATATATATATATATATGAAAAGGATGAAGAGTTCTACGAATGAAATTAACAGAATCTTATAACATGGATCTATTTCATCATAACGCAAACCAAACTGGGGGGGGAGAAAGAAAGAAAAAAAAAAAAAAAAAAAAAAAAAAAAAAAAAAAAAAAAAAGACTTGATTATCTACGATAATAAAATCCGAGTGGATCTTATTTGCCCTCTCCCGAGTGACAGTAGGGGAGACATGACACAGCCACCCACATCCTGCAAACCTGTTTGTCCACCTTGGGTGGGGGAGGGTAGGGGAGACTTACACGCTCCTCCTGCAAACCTATTTCTCTTCCCATAGAGGGGAGGGGGGTAGGTAGGTGATCGGGAGGGGTGGAGAGACAGCAGGGGCGGGTTGGTTCCAAGCGCGCCCACGAGCTTATCAAGGAAAAATTGCTCAGATTCTGGTGGCCCATAAGACACACCCGTGAATTTAGCATTCAAGCTGTATAATACATACCTCTACCAAACTTCTAGTAGAAGATACCTGTGGGTTGCCAAGCAATTTGTGAGAGAGAGAGAGAGAGAGAGAGAGAGAGAGAGAGAGAGAGTTACAAGGATTATAATGTCTCAAAGACTTATTAGTCCACCCGAGGAGACATTGTGTGCTCACTTATCTCTTTGGAGCAGGCTGCACTGTTCTTTCACAGTGTCCTAACGATTGAGAGAGAGAGAGAGAGAGAGAGAGAGAGAGAGAGAGAGAGAGAGAGCATTAAAAATAAGGCAATTTATAAGAAAGAGACCATTAAAAATAAGGCATTTATAACAATTATATATAAAAAAATTACTGAGAAAGAGGAGAGAGAGAGCTAGGGAGTTTGTGGGAAGGAGAGTTCGTTCTATACGGAACGACAGTAGTTTCTTACAAAAATAAATACTTGCGTAGAATACCATCACAACACAGACGTACTAAACTATATGGAGCGAGCGGCACATAACAGCCATCATAAACCTTAAAATAAAAAAAATAAAAAAATAAATTAAAAAAAAGGCGAAGGCACCACCTCCAAGAGGGAAATGAGGCAGTCCAGGCAGTGTCTCATTCATAATCATTCCAAGAGGCGCAATAAAAATTCTGGTCAGGGAGTTCTCGAGCGTCATATCCTCTACGGACTCATTTTGCATCAATTCCTTTGAAAATAAAACATTTATTGAAACGGCCTCCGAGCGGAGAGAGGTCCCATTTTCCGGCCAAATGACAGGGAGGCTGTAAAACAAGGGGGGAAAAAGCACTAGTATAGCCTTCCTCCTCCTCCTCCTCCTCCTCCTGTTCTGTGTTCATTTCGTTTCCTGTCCTCTTACACGATTTTAGGCATTTTTTGACATTTCATGGACCTAAAATAGCAAGAAATAAACATAAATAGTTCAAAATTCCTTTAGTTCCGTCTTATTACCTCAACCATTGCTGAATACAAACTGACACACACAAATACATTATGAAAGTTAGCATCTAGAGAGAGAACAGCGACGAAAGGGAGGTACAATAAATACCCAATCGTGGGAAACACGATCAATCGAAGACGCCTCCGATTAAGTAATTAGAATAGACGTCAGTCACCCACCTCGTTTAAAGGGCCCTAGACTTTCAACCTCATTCGATGTCTATTCAATTCTTCTGATGGACTGAGGAGTGAGGGGGAGGGGGAGGGGGAGGGGAGGGGAGGGGGGGAGGAGGGGGGGAGGATGGGGGGGGGGATGTGGACCCGAATCCCCTAATCTCGATGGCATCTCACGAAATCTGCCATTCACCCCGATGACGCCCTACTCCTCCGGCAGCAGAGGAACCAGACCG
>NC_087204.1:94004913-94009913 GCF_015104395.2 Macrobrachium nipponense
ATCAGATAAAAAAAAAAAGGACCTGATGTATTTGACCAACAAGCCTCAAATCCAGTCAGCCTTGGCTGGAATCGAACCCTGCTCTTCCTGCTGGACTGCAAAGTTCGTTGCCTTCAGCATTAAATGCAGTTATCATAACAAAGACGATATACGTGAATGAGATTCAAAATACAAATAAATAATGACAAGCGAAAATAGGAACTCGACTGGTCTGGGGATGCCATAAAAATGACTGGAAATTAATACAAGGTCAATATTTACTTCAGTAATAGAAATTCGCCGCTGACGGAAAAACCTTTGTAAATTTTATCACGTCGAGGTTTCGATCATGTTTACCAAACAAGCGCGTGGGAAAACAATATTGCGCTGGATAACTTTTTAGTAAACTTTGCATGAAATCTCAAATGCGGACAAGAGGAGGGTTGGGCGTCAGGCTGGTTAACCGTACAGCCTTGTAAAGAAACAATATCGTTAATGAACCTTCATCACAGATTAATGTTTCAATAACGTGGAGATGTTTGGTAATGACACCGAAAGGGCATCAGAATACAAAAACATCAGTATCTTATGAACGAAAAAAGGAAAAAAAAAGGCTGAGCACTTTAGTGAAAGGAATCTGAAAACTTTAATTATAAAAAAACTGAGGAAAACACCCAATAATCAATTAAAACCATCACCAATATTACTTACGTGTGTGTGTGTGTGTGTGTATATGTATAGTATATGATAGTATATGTATATATATATATATATATATATATATATATATATATAGAATTGAAGAAAAGAGAAACATGAAGGGAGGCACAGTAAAAGGAACGAAACTGGTTGTAGCTAGGGGACAAAGGCACGCTGCAAAGAACCTTAAATAACGCCTGCATGAGGTGCAGTGACGGCACTAACCCCCTACGGGATATATATAGATATATATATATATATATATATATATATATATATATATATATATATATATATATATATATATAGTCTGTGTGTATGTGTGTTTTACATATAATACACACACATTATTATATATATTTTATATGTGTGTGTGTGTGTAATTATAAAATACACATACCTTATGTATATAAATATATATATTAAAGATAAATTAACAAAAATTTTTCTCTAGAAGTAAGATTACCGGGTCCTCGAAAAACCTCCTCATCCAGCATCCTTGCCGAAAAAATAGTGCATAAAATGTTCTTTTAATCTCGGCAACTCTGAGGGTTAAAGATTAGGGTCAGAATTTTTTCTCGCTTGCAACAATAAGCTTCATATCCTACCTTTTTTTTTTTTTTCTTTCTTTTTAAGTACAACCTTCAAGTCTCCATTTGAAGGATATTTCATACAACCCTGTTGCATAAAACAAACAGAGAGAGAGGAGAGAGAGAGAGAGAGAGAGAGAGAAAGTTAGCTAATATTTGTTTGTTGTATGTAGTAGGGTTATATGGATTTTCCTTCGAATGGAGATTAAAGGTTAATTACAATTATATATATATATATATATATATATATATAATATATATATAATATATATATATATATATATATATATATATTCATGACTTGTGTGGATCAATTAAGAGATCACTGGCTCTTCACCTGATAGCGCAGGGTTCGATCCCGATCTGAATCAGAAATTTACACATACAGAAACACACACACACACATACACGTTTAGTGTAAAAGTGGGTCTGAGACGCGTGTGTTATTTCTCCAAGGCTATTTAGTACTTCTAATGGATGGATTGTCTTTTGGAGACATCAAGGTGGATGATGGTGGTATCAATAGCAGCAAAGGGAAGTTGGCAGTCGAGTTTGCAAGAAGTAAAAGCTGAGAGCAAAGGTGTGAACTAAGGTTATGTGGGTATATGCTTCATAGCAGAAGCAGACCGATGGTAGCAGTGAGTGTGCACAAGATTGGGGAGAGACTTGTGACGTCTATAGAAGCAAAGGTGAGAATTTATGAAGGGACGGTTGAGAGACTCTACTTCATGAAAGTTAAATGCAGATGTTTTCAATACAAATAAACAACCAAATGTTGAAACTGTGAAGGTGAAATGTTTGGCTTGATATATTTGTCAAAAGAACTGAAAGGGTGAGTAGTAATGAGTATGAGTTTGGGGGGGGGGGGGGGGGGGCCGGGGGGGCGGGGGGGGGGGCCGATATGCAGAGGTGGGGTGGTAATTACCTTCCCCACATATAAAAATGCAAACATATACAAATCATTTTCATTTATGACTAATGGAAACGTTCTTATCTTTGCAGGTACTATTTCTTAGGGCTCTACATGTGAAGTGGATTCGAGTCATTACGGAAGATAAGTACACATTCAATTAACTAGATACTAAGTTATAAAAACCAATAATAATAATTCTCAATAAAACATAATAAAAAAAAAGCTAGTTAAAAGAACAGCTTGCATAGTGAACCTATTTTTAAAAAATTTACAACAATTTTAAATTTCCTGATAAGTTTTTAAGTAACTGCAAGACCTGAGCCCAGATAAAAGATGAAAGTTGGGCGAAGAGTAAATGTCTACCTTGTGAAATATCAAGCGTTTCTTAAATTAACAAATACCGACATCTGATACTGCGGCAACGAAACCCAAAGATCAATATATCAAAGGTATCAGAAACTACAACTCCTTAAAACTAGGATTTTCAGCAACCTCTTAAAAGCAGCTTTCTTCAAAATATGTAACAAATATGAAGCACACCCACAGATAATAATACTCTTGAGTCACGTCTCGGATAAATTCTTTTAGACTAGGTACTATGAAACGAAAACCTTAGATATGTAATATAATTATGAAAATAACTGGCTTAACAAATGATCTACATAAATACACGCACACAGACTCTCGTTCTCTTTCAAATGCAAATACGCCTGAGAAAAAACAGATGCATAATATCCTACGCAAATAAAATAAAGATGTGACAAAGCAGATAAGCCTGAGGTATTTCCACAGAGGCTCCTATACATCTCCTCACATCTTCTTAAGAGCTCAATCGTATTCTTGTATTATTCCTGGAATACAAATGCTCGAGAAATAGGGGGTGGCGCTCAGTTTTGGGATCCTTACCAAACAAGTAAAGATAAAACAACACTTATACCCGAGATCTATAATATGTATTTTGGATATTTGTAAAAGGATTTTGGAATATTGAAAGCTAGGTAGAGGAGTCTACTTAACCTGAACATCTAGGGAGGGTAGACTATCATTTTGGCTACTTGAAGTAACGAGATTTCGTCGTAAACAAATCCTCAAATTCAACGCATTAACTTATAATACTCATACAATTTCTGTTAGATAAGACTGTAAACTGATTAGGGAGAAAGAGCAGTAAAATTTACCACGCACTAAAAAAAACTGGAGGTATTTAAGAAACAAGTCACAAGCATGTAAAGTAAATTTAACATCTTCAAAGACGAATATCAGAATTATGTAATGACCGTGGACGTTAACACAATATATAATAAAAAAGGACGCAACTACCGGAAGACAACAAAGACATTAGCGTGACATCACTTGGGCAATCCTCCTTAGTTTATCAAAATCTAGTAAGGAACATTGTGAAAGGCTATGAATGCTAACAGCTATACCAGACCATTTGAAAATTGATCACTGGAAGACTTTCATGTGAGCAACTCACAGGCTATTCAAAGGTGAAATAGAATCCCAAGATCTCGTTCGCTACAGGAAAAGTACGTAATTTCATTAGTGGTAAGACGTGGAAGAATAATTCACTTTTGGCAAAAGGCATTACCTGAAACTAGTATTTGACAACTGGCATTTAAATGACCCAAAGTTGTATAAACGAAAGTATAGTTTTAATGAAACTGATATGCAGAACCAGATTTACTTCCCTGTGCCAGTTTAGGTTAATTTTAAAGCAGAAATACAATTTAATCAGGTCCAAGCGTGCTCTCCTCAGTTTGTGCAATAAAACAAACTACGGCTTGAGAAAAACACTTCAACTGAGCAGAACGAAAGTCAAAAAGAGAGATATCGTGATTTACTTCAATTTAACGGGACTAAAAGAGATGGTGTAAAATTGGTAATAAACAGGGATCAGTCCAAATGATAGATAAAACCAGTAATGAGAAAAATCACGCTAACTCCACACGCCATATACGAGCATTCCTCATAAAAGCTTGGAAGCGCCTTTAATAGTGGCCGACAACTGACTATTGCTTAAAAAATCTGCGAATAAATTATTTATGTATCTAAGTCAGAAACATTTGGAAAAAACAAACCTTCAATGTTTTTCTCTCTTGATAAACCAATACTTATCCAAATATTGATTAATATCACAAATTTGAAATTAAATACCGTAATAATGCACCGCTTCACTGGTAATAATGTTCTAAGAGGTCCACAATAATAAAAAATGTTACGAGTTCGTGTATAATTTAAAAACCCTATATAAAGCTTTCGAACCCTTCCCTTGGTTCATCTTCAGTCCAAATGAACAATTAGGCACTCAATGTACTGAGGTGAATTTAAAAATAAACAAACAAGAGTTGCTGAAGATTGTTGTCACCGGTCGTTAGCTCGTTTATGGACCAGGTGATGAAGAAAGAGGCAGGTAACTTCAACTAGGTTATTTTCTCTCCCCTATCAATCCTTCTGGCTGCAATTCTGTTAGATCTCCGCAATGGTTGTTGCAACGTTGCAGGAAGTCCTTCATCCGGGAGCGTAGATTGGGCACCGTAACCTATTTTGACACTATTTGATCATGACCTCTATAGGTGCTCTACTAGCCTGTGTAAGTAACATGGAAAAAACCGCTATTCGGAAAATAGAGAAGAATCTCCACAAGTGTAACGCTGCTGAAGTAGCCATTACTTTTAATAAAGTATGCTTGAGAGAGGGACTACTTCCTAAATATCAAATTAAGTAACATTTAAAATTTCAACAGTTACAACAAGAGACAAATCCCAAATATATTTGTATTCGATACGACTAAGATTAAAATTTTAAAAACATGCATA
>NC_087204.1:94014913-94037413 GCF_015104395.2 Macrobrachium nipponense
CTCCTTGTCCCTGTATTTTAAGGGAATATATGGTCCAACTTTGAGAGGTTTCCACTCTTCCCCTTGAGAGAAGAGAATGAAGAAGAAGACGAGAGAGAGAGAGGAGAGAGATTTAGAGATAGAGCAGAAGAGGAAGTGAGGAGAGAGAGAGAGAGAGGGAGGGGGGGGGGGGGAGGGGGAGGGCGGGGGGGGGGGGGGGGGGGGCATTTTTACAAGGCATAAAAACGCCCAGACAGCGAGATAGGCGACCATCATCAACGCATCACTGACAATATGAGAATAACTGAGGAACATGAAAAGAAGACCTTTATCCGGTGATGTATTGTATTTCCACCATTTAGGTAATAAATAAAACTAAACATCAGTTGCTTTACTATTGCAAGATAAGAGCATAAAACAAATACTTTCTTAACGCTATGAAAATGCTAACTTTTGTTGTTTTAATAAAAGAGGAACACTAACTGAAAGTGATGAAGACTTCACTAAACTTGAAATTAATATCAACTTTATGAAGTTTACACTAAGATTATGAGGCAATTAAACCCGGAAGTTAAAAGGAAAATACTTTTTCTTATTCCCTTTGAATGATCTAGAAATATTCATCGATTAATTCATACGATAATTATCATGAAATACGAACAAAAAGGAAAAAAACTTATTTTGGTTGTGTACAGAAAAAAAAACATTATTTGACAAAATTCGATATTAGTAATGAAAATGTTTATTTTTTCCTCTCAGGACAAACTTCTACTGACAAGGTTTATTTTTTCCTCTCAGGACAAAACTCTACAAACATTAAAATGAGAAAAATAATGAAGAACTCAAATGAAATAAAGATATCGTAAAACCTGAAAAACAATTACCCAAAGGTTTACATTTTCCCCTGCGGAACTAAATTACAGCCGACGTCAAAATTAATGAAGCAAGCCTGACGAGATCATCAGCAGCCTCCGAGGTGTTTTGGCCGAAGCAGAAAAGTTCTAATGATGCTTCTTGGCTTTATGGATGAAGCGTCTGTTCCCCAGGAACTTCCACCACGAAGGCAGAGGCGTCTCTTTGCCTGTTTGTTTCTGCATCTTGTGCTCTCTGTCGATCCATGAGATGTATTTTACGCTTGTTCTGTCCGTTTCTGTGTCCAATACACAAAAACTGAACTTTATTGTATCTGATGATAATTGAAAGTTGTATTCGCCGAATATTTAATTATTACGCTTTTCCTGCTGACCTGTAATTGAATTCTCTGACGATTCATTCACTAAATAAGCGCACTTGTGGTTGTTTGAGAACGATGAGAACAGACTCTAACACTACCTCGAGCAGAAACTTGGTCCGTATTTCCGAAGTTAAGCGTTACTAAGGGTGTGTGTGTCTCCCGGAGGAGGAGGAGGAGGAGGAGGAGGTGGTGGTTCCCCGGCCAAGTCAGGGGCACGGCGCTCTAAGTCAGGTTAAGAAGGTATGGTCTGGTTAGGTCAGGACAAGTCGGTCTAGGAAAGGCTATTTTTTTTTTTTTTTTCGTAGGCTCTCAACTGGCTCCCACACTTTGTTACTTCGAAAACATAAGGAACCCAGCGTTCAACCGCAATCTTTCTTTAAATAAAAAAAAAAATTTGGATTCATCAAAGACACATGCAGTCATGACGTATTCATCGTCTCGTTTCTTGATTCCCATTCCTACCCTGGGTTCCTTTACAGTTCTTAGCTCTCATCCAGAAAGAATCTGTCTCACTCTCTGATTTCCTCGATCCGTTATCCTGCCGGAAAGGACTCCAGGATCAATCAGTAATGGGTATTCTGATGTAATACATTTATGGCAGGAATCTTTCAAGAAAAGTACTCAATGTTAAGAAATCTGTGTAAAGTGTGTGTGTGTGACAGAGAGAGGAGAGAGAGAGAGAGAGAGAGAGAGAGAGAGAGAGAGAGAGAGAGAGAGAGATATTCACTTTAAAATGTCAATTACCAATCGTGGTTGAAGCTTGTTTACAAACGTAAGCAGAAGTGTTTAATTTTGCTAATATCAACCTCAACGATAATGATAATACTGAATCATCAAATAAGTTTTGCAGGTATTCTTTTTACTTATATGATTTTTCTACTCTTCTCACTAACTGTTTAGTCTCCTTATGGAGTGAGAAAATGAGGAAAACTGAGAAACCATATATATATATATATATATATATATATATATATATATATATATATATATATATATATATATACTATATATATATATATATATATATATATATATATATATATATATATATATATATATATATATATATATGTAGGAAGAGGTGTCCAATCAGACGACAGTCATGTACACGCGTTATATTAAGAAACGTTTCATGTTGTCACCAACACATCATTAGTCTGCAATTGAAATTCACCGTTTTTAGTCACTCAGCTCTTTCTTTCTTTATGAATAGGTAGTTTTCTTCTCATTCTCTATTTAACGCTTTGATTCTATTTTCAATTTTTATTGTAATTTTTAGGTTTATTTAATTTTTATTGTAATTTTTAAAGTTTATTTTAATTGTGAATTTCAATAGCAGACTGATGATGTGTTTTTGGTGACAACATGAAACCTTTCTAAATAAAACACGTGTACACGACTGTCGTCTGATTGGACACTCTTTCTTTACATTTATGGTTTTCCTGATGTAATATATATTAATATATATATATAATATATATATTCTATATAATATATATATATATAATATATATATAGTATCTAAATTTACAAATATTATATATAATATCATAATAATATACTTATCTCTATCTGTATATAAATGCTATGTATCTATGTATGTATAAGTGCCTACCGTGTTGGCTGCATTATTATTTAATGAAATGTGTGAGAGTACATTTTCTGAATAATTATAATAGTAATACTACTAATACCAAGGAACCCGGAAAAACTAGAAGCTGAAGTGGCTCCAGGACTCATGCAGAAGAGTGTGCTCCTAGAAACAGCGCACACTGTAGTAAGAAAAGTAATGGACTCCTAAGGCGGCAGGATGCGACCCAGAACCCCACACTATAAAAACCACCCAGTCGAATATGATGACTGTGATGGAGAAAAAAAAGGTGATGATGATGATGATGATGATGATTATTATTATATATATTCCTGAGGTAAAATTGTATAAACTAGCTGTTCTAAAATTACATTTAGAAAGACCGGTATTCACGAACTCCTAAGCGAATTTCCTCTGGTTCTTTAATAGCATATTAACATTAAATAAGCACGGTTCATTAGCCTTGCTTGCCCTTGCCTGTATTTACTCTGCTTTCTTGAAAATCCAATGAACTGCAAAGTAATCTTATCCATCAACCTCCGTTATTTTGAAAATAAACATCGTATCGATGCGTGATAGTAAGCAAAACATTCTTACGAATAGCCTCTATTATTTGATAAGTAAGTATTACGAACAGCTTCTATTATTTGGTAAGTAATTAAAGATTCTGGGATTGCTTTTAAAATGTGATAAAACAAAATACATAAGAGACCCCTCTACCTTTCCTGATAACACAATAATAACTCTTCCCCTACAGGGAGTTGGTCATCGTAATTAGGTGAACATCTAAAATGTCATCTTGTGAGCACAAGACATCAGCAAAATATTTAAAGAATTGTGCATAAACACACAAAATAATATACATGGAAATAATTTTTACAACATAAATCACTGAAAATAAATGCCAAATCGGAAAATCTTAAAAGCGACTCCAGATCACGTAAGCGTCATCTGTAGTTTACACGCTACTGAAATCCAACCATATTAAATTAACAGTGTGACGGACGGACAAGCAGGCAAGAGAAAGAGTCGTACAGACAATCCGAGATCTTCGCTGTAACACACTTTCCCTCCTATCACCACAAAATCATTCGGAAGAATAACATTCGAGAAAAAGAAAGCAAATAATGAAAAATTCCCCACTTCATTTCCAAAGAAGAGTAATGTCAGGAGAAAAAAATAAATACAAGTTACCAAAAAACAGCAATCGAGAGAGATGGATTATTGAACTTTCACACTTTCATGCGTCCCCCAAGTAAAGAATCCGCGCACCATGTGTGACTATTAATGACGCCTTGATAAATATACAAGTGACCACCAAAGCACCGTGATTGAGATGTCACTCCTCGGATCATTAACCAGAGAGGAGGAGTGACCTTATATTCGGTCGCCTTTTATTTGTAATTCCATTAAGAGTTACCGTTGCGCAGATGCAAAAGGGGGCTGATGTTCATTCTCTGGGGGGAACACGAGAGACTGTGTGTGCATGTATCCAAAGACCTGTGTGAGAGAAAGAGAGAGCGAGATCTTGAGTAGTAATGCTTTTGGCGGCAGAAAGCAAGTTAAATGCATGCATGCTTTTGTGAATATGGATGTGTATATGTGTGAGGCAAAAAAAAGGCCAGACAAAATTTAGCAGTGGAGAGCTCAGAGACGACTTGAAAGGGAAAAAGTGGCAAAAATGAATTCGTCTTGTTTTCTCCCCACTCGGATTCATCAGGACGGAAAAAAACCCAAAATCGTGAAAGGCGAGCGCAGGAAAAACAGCCTCCCTTCAGAAGTGAAAAGTCAGACCATTTTAGAGGCAGAACTGACTTCCTCACATGTTAAGCTGTTTCTTGAATATTTAAAACGTCAGAATATAATTCTGCTTCACTGGGAGACAATTGTAATGACTTTTATTAATTTCCTGATACTAATTACGAGCAAGATTTTATAATACTGTAATTCTAAATCAGCTTTTGTGGTGTCTGAGGCATGACACTTGAAAAGAAATAGTTTTAGCGCTTTCCTTTCTAGTATCGTGCTCATTGCTAGATCAGATTTAGCACAGTATTAGAAATTCTAACATCAACTGTTGTGACCTGTGAACGTGAAATACCAGATATAAATGTAATAAGATCAATACAGATGTGATCTAGTCGGATTAGTGAAGCTATTTTGCTAATCAAAACTAAAACAATTACATTTTTTCCATACACATTATTTAACGTCGGGCTCTTAATTTTTGTGTGGCGAGAATAGAGCATCGACTCTCCGAACATATAAGTATACATATAAAAAAAACCAGGATGATTCCAATGGAAACTACTCTATTTAGATTTCATCAAAATACGAGGTATACACATAAACATTTTAAAAACATCGCAACCTTGTAGAACTTCCTTTGCAGCAAATCATCCACTTCTAACCTACAAGGGAACATAGAAATCCACAGCCAAAAATTTTTTCATCTCATAACTGAAACTAACAAACAAATAAATAAAATTACCAAATTCTTCTGCAATAACATAGGCAACATAAGAAACCATTTCTGTTTAAGAACGTAAAGATTCAAGCTTCAAAATCTAGGTAGATGGGAAATACGACAGTAAATAAGAGCCAGAAAAGAAATGAAGGAAAGAAAGAAAGAAAGAAAGAAAGAAAGAAAGTTTCACAGGAAAGGCGAAAAATCTTCAGAGGGGAAAAGAAAAACAACCTCTCGCTTCTTGAGATGCTGAATAAACCGACCACTGCGCGGAACGAGACATTGATCTCCGGAGAACTTTCTAGTGCCGTTTCTCGTCTGTATGTCTTCTGGACTAGTCTGCGAACATGCATGCAAAGGTCCGTGGGAAAATCGACTCCGGTGATTTGGGTACTGACGGTGTAAATATGCCGTCCAGGTTTGGCATAACGGGGCACCGATAATTCGCAGGTCTTCATCCTAAGCCCTTTTGTGTGTGTGCATGAGTGAGTAAAGAAGGTAGGGAGAGGCTTCATTTGTTCACATGAAAGCGTTTCGTTCTTGGACTCACGGCTTTGAAGATTTCCTTTTAAATGCGTACCATAGAGACTAACTCCAGACGTGTGTTATTTTTCTTTCTTTATCAAACTTCATTTCTCATGCTATTTATAAATATACTGAAAGCTGAAATCTATGGGAAATGACTGAAAATTTTCTTTCGCAGTTGGATTTACTCCAGCTTATATGGACATGAATCTGACGATTTTAGATGCATTGCTACTATATTCTCATATAATCATACATAATACCAACGAATATTTATGTATGTAAGTAAGTATGTGTACATACAGTCGCATACACACATCTGTAAGGAGTAAAAGTGACAGATTTAAACCTTTGTATACATAAGTAAAACACGTCTAGCCACTAAATGTGATTTGAATTAACAATACTAATCACGAACTACCTGACCTGGCTACAAAATTATTTACTAATGCTATCATCTGTTCTCACTAATATTCAGGAGTTATAAAGTGTAACATACAAAACAATCAGTGGCCACTAAGAAACAAATAGTAAAGAAATATTACTTTTGGAGAACCGTTTGTCAATTTAGCAGCTAAACTGCCCACAAGCATCTATAACCTTTCAGTCGATGCACTTATGCGGAGCAATTCTCAGTAATTTAAGCTCCCTCATTCATAAATTTAGTACATAATTGCAAACATCCATATGGTAGTGCATACACACACATACATGCACACGACTCATATCAGGATCAAATCCAGGTCTTTCAATTGAAAGACACAACCGCTAGCAACAAGGCCACACTAATAGATTCACATCACCCGTGCATCTGATGTCTAGGCCAGTCCCTTACGAGGCTCCTGATTGGCTGTTGATGAGCCAATCACAGGGTTGGAAACTCTCTGTCTCTCGAACTCTCTCTCGAGAGACTGAGAGTTTCCAGCCCTGTGACTGGCTTACCAAAGGCTTTACCTGGATAGGCTAACTAACTACCTTACATACCAGTGCGTTTTCCCTAACATCCCGATTCAGCAGTGACCCTACTGACAGCATTTCATTCCTATTATCCCCTCGGAGTGAATATGATAGAAATAATCAACACACAATCACATGTGAAACATAATTTAATTACTGACTTCCATCAGGAGAGAATACACGCTGGTATGCGAAGCAGTTAGCCTGCCCAGGTAAAACCTTAGGTACAGTGATACTTACGTAGGTTGCAATTTCTTTTATAAACAACTTGAAACTTATCTGGCAGACGTATGCATGTTGAAATAACCCGCATATTTATTCTTTATACATATATATATATATATTTTATTTCGTATGTGAAGGAACGTTTATTCTGTTGAATAAACTACTTAAAGCCTATCTTGCGTACGTTTGCATTTTGAAAATACTTGCATATTTATTCTATATATAATATATAATATAATATATCATATATATATAAATATATATAATATTATTATAATATAACAAATACATATAATTAGTATATAAATAAAGTGTTAAAAATGTATATATAGAATAAATATGCGGGTATTTTCAAAATGCATACGTACGAAAGATACGCTTCAAGTAGGTTATTCAACAGAATTTACGTTCGTTCACATACGTACCGAAAATAATTTCCCCCCTCATTATCTGTTTGTCTGGGATAAGATCATTAAGGTCTATACACACAAGAAATGAATCACAATCGTTTCCCGGGTAAATCCTGGGTCTATCAGCCGTAACTTTGGGGGAAGTTTAAATATAATTAGACGCTCCCATAATTTTCGTGAGAAGGAGAACCCTGCGTAATTATTTCCCTCTCTCTCTCTCTCTCTCTCTCTCTCTCTCTCTCTCTCTCTCTCTCTGTGTGTGTGTGTGTGTGTGTGGTGTGTGTGTTGTATGTATTCAATAACAAATTACAGGGATTGTTGGACTACCACTAAATTGCATGATTAACTGTTTTTAAAAACTGTATATCCTACCAGATGGAACAGCTTTAAGAAAGACAATACACAACTATGCCAATTCTGTGTAAAGATGATTTAACAATGATTGATTACCTTGAACATGTGGTTGAGGCCTACTGTCTGCAAAACCTATGTGCAGGTACACTTGCATTAAAAGCCTCTGCTGTTACGGCAATTTTATTATCTACTCTGTTTTTTGGCACAATGCTCGAGGATTTCATTCTTATGATTCTTTTCAAATTATTCTATTCTTTTTTGTGGAACTTTGTTAATATTATTACTAACCTTGCCAGTCTGTTCATTAAGAGTTCAGGTAAAGTCAAACTGTAAATTTCGGCGACCACAGAAGTGAAATTAGCTCAATCTCAACTTTCAAAAGTAATAACCCATTGAGTGTCGAAAGTCATTTGAATGTGGCAGTCAATACAAAAAAAAAAACAACATCATACACACACGAACATCAAGTAATGAGATATAAAAACGAAGGTATAGAGCTAATAATTGACACTATAATTATAGTAGTGAAACTGCGTTACTCAACGAGGTAAGCGTTCGACGTATAAAGTTGTTAATTAGTTAAGCTGCACCCACCTTGAAGTCAGCCCCCTTTATTTAAATAAAAGAACCCCTGCCCTAGAGACTCGATATGAGCCGGAAGGCTCCATCCTTCTGACGCGACCCCTTTAATAACAAATTCCTTTATTATAAATAAATACCATTTTAGCATGGACATCGTCACTACCAAACTTATCTTACAGTCAGGACTTCGCGCATGGAATCCGCTAGAAAGATTTCACCAAGACATCTGACTATCAATCCTTCACAATCCTTCGTTAATGAATCTCTGGCTCCATCGCACCACAACCAAAAGACACGCCAAGAGCCATTTTGACGTAACAATTCTGACCTGAAACCTCGGTTACAAAGTACGACTTTATTATACAGCAATATCTGATCCGTGAGCTTACACTTGGCATACGTTATTATGAATTATATGGATTGATTCTGTTTACCTGATTTAAAATCTATCATTATACAGTGGTTCTGAATTTATTTCTAGAATTTATGTCTGTTTTAACAGAGTGTAGGGCTATATTCTATCATTTCGGTAATTACGTGTTGTACAGTTTGTACTACAACTATAAATCTAAGATTAGAAATTTGAATAACTTGGGGTTTTATCGATCGAATGGCTTAAATCCACTTCAGCTAAAAGCCGGTTATTATCATTCATATAACCCCAAAGGGGAGTGGCTAATTACCGCTCTCCTCATTATCCCAACCGCTAATCGAGGCAGCGCTCGTTCAATCCCCGCTGGATTAATAAGAGGTAAAGCGATTCTGAGCGACAAGGGCCTGCAACTGAGAGTGAAAATACAAATCTTGAACTTGAGTATGGCGATCGCATTAGTAGCGTCTGCTTCACAAAACATGAAGATTGCTTGTACATTCTAGGGATACCATTTCCAGGTTTCTGCTAGAATATCTAGGAAAATATATCATAATGTGAAGGCTAGTGCACAGACGCATACATTAAATGTAAAAAAAAAAAAACAAAAAAAACTAATGTGAAAAAAAATAAATATATATACTATATACGTGTGTTGTGTATGTATGTATGTATGTATATATATGTATGTATGTATGTATATATATATATATATAATATATATATATATATATATATAATAATATATATATATATATATATATATATATATATAATATACATCACACTTCAAACATCAGTTACTTTACGAAGTGCATTTTCAAGCAATGGTTTTCTTTAAAAATATATATATATATATATATTATATATATATATATATATATATATATATATATATATATATATACGGGGTACGATATCATCGAGGTGATTTCGTTAATTGCAATTCGGGTTTTGCTGTTCATGAGATTTATCAATGCACGAACAAAAACTATGTTTTTGAAGTATGAGAGAGAGAGAGAGAGAGAGAGAGAGAGAGAGTGAGTCTTTTTCCAAGTGTCTTTTTCTTAAAGCGCCATCTGAAATTCAGCCTTAGTCTCTCCTCTTGCATGAGCCACATTCCAACCAAATCGTTGTACCGACTGCTCTCATGTGGTCTGCTGTGACAATAAATAATTATCATGCAATTATTACGCGTCATAAAAATAACGGGATACACTGCTTCTTTGCCTATTTCCGTTCCAATTCTTCAAAATGCCCATTTCAACGGATAGAAAAAAAAACAACATACAAAGCAATGAAAAACGTGACGAAAAATGCTCTTGCTCTGAAAGAATTTATACATTATGAAAAAATGTTTGGGAATTCGAGGGGGAGGGGGATTTCGCCCATAAAAAGAGGGAAGATAAATGTTCAAGAGGTTCATAAATCACGTGCAGATGTCACAGGGAATAAACCGGAATAAAAAAAGGATGGAAAAAAAAAAATTCCGCGACCGCTCCGGAGGGGAAAAAAAAATGTGATTTATGGCCGAAATTTGTTAATTTTCCTCTCGGCTTTCGCAAAATGTGTTTGAAGTTTCCAAGGCGATTTTCTTCGTGCGCTCAGTTTCAAGCAGTTTGCTATTACAAGTTTAAATACTGATGTTTTTTGTTCAATGCAATGTGCTTTCAGTTTCATCCCAAACAAACTTGTTGAAACTATGCAGCACATAAAAATCACACAAATACAGACACAATACACATCCATCCATTTTTATAATATATATATATATTCATTATATGTGTATATATACACATGTAAAATGTATATATATATATATATAATAATCTATATATATAATAATTAACATGGTTTTATGTGCATATATCAACGCTAAAAAAATAATAAGTATAATGAGACAAAGATAAACAGTTAAATTGATAAAGTTGGAAAACTGCAGTTTTAACAATTTAAACAAAATGAATAATGCGACGATTAGAATTGGTATTTTTGTGGGAAACCAGGCAATTTGGGCAGTGTAATCACAAGTGTCATCACATACACACAGAAAATATTATTAGTGGAAGGTTTGAAGATGAAATGAGTTTAGTGAGGGGAAACTTGAGGTTATATGGAAAACCAGACAAAATGAAGTGAATGCAAGACTGATACATATGAAAGAGGCTTTTACTTAACGTCTGTAAGAAAAAAAAATACAAGATTCAATGAAAGAAAGCAAAATTAATGAAAAAATAAAGCAATAATAAACGTGTAGATGGGCAACCAAGTTCAAAGAACAAATTACAGAGAAACGGGGAATATCTGCTATAAGTCTATTAGGGATAAGACCTTGGCTATTTCTGGCACCTATAACAGCTGGGTCAAGTAGCTGGTGGTGGCAGGCCTGACACGAATCAGAGTTTTAAATATTAATTTCCAAAAGACCTGAAAGCCGAAACCAGTATATTCTAAAATAAGATATTTCAACGCTTTTCAAATTATGTCATCACCGGAAACTATTAAAACATTTTGAAAATAAATTACGTAAAAAAAAACTGCAAAAACTAACAGGTCATAATTGTACCCAGTATGGTCAAGGTCTCGCAAATAATAATAATAATAATAATAATAATAATAAAATAAAAGAATCTGGAAAAACTAGAGGCTGAAGTAGCTCCAGGACTCAGGCAGAAGAGTGTGATCCTAGAAACGGCGCACATGGTAAGAAAAGTGATGGACTCCTAAGGAGGCAGGATGCAACCCTAAACCCCACACTATATATACCACCCAGTCGAATTGGAAGACTGTGATAGACCAAAAATAATAATAATAATAATAATAATAATAATAATAATAATAATGGAGCAACATCAAACACATAGATAAGACAGGATACAAATACCTGGGGGAATAATGGAGGAGGGGATATAAAACACCAAGAGATGAAGGACACGATCAGGAAAAAGAATATATGCAGAGACTCAAGGCGATACTCAAGTCAAAACTCAATGCCGGAAATATGATAAAAGCCATAAAACACATGGGCAGTGTGTCAGTAATCAGATACAGCGCAGGAATAGTGGGAATGGACGAAGGCAGAAACTCCGCAGCATAGATCAGAAAACCAGGAAACATATGACAATACACAAAGCACTACACCCAAGAGCAAATACGGACAGACTATACATAAAAACGAAAGGAAGGAGGGAGGGAGGACTACTAAGTATAGAGGACTGCATCAACATCGAGAACAGAGCACTGGGGCAATATCTGAAAACCAGTGAAGACGAGTGGCTAAAGAGTGCATGGGAAGAAGGACTATAAAAGTAGACGAAGACCCCAGAAATATACAGAGACAGGAGAATGACAGACAGAACAGAGGACTGGCACAACAAACCAATGCACGGACAATACATGAGACAGACTAAAGAACTAGCCAGCGATGACACATGGCAATGGCTACAGAGGGGAGAGCTAAAGAAGGAAACTGAAGGAATGATAAAAGCGGCACAAGATCAGACCCTAAGAACCAGATATGTTCAAAGAAAGAAAGACGGAAATAACATCTCTCCCATATGTAGGAAGTGCAATACGAAAAATGAAACCATAAACCACATAGCAAGCGAATGTCCGGCACTTGCACAGAACCAGTACAAAAAGAGGCATGATTCAGTGGCAAAATCCCTCCACTGGAGCCTGTGCAAGAAAAAACATCAGCTACCTTGCAGTAATAAGTGGTACGAGCACCAACCTGAGGGAGTGATAGAAAACGATCACGCAAAGATCCTCTGGGACTATGGTATCAGAACGGATAGGGTGATACGTGCAAAACAGACCAGACGTGACGTTGATTGACAAAGTCAAGAAGAAAGTATCACTCATTGATGTCGCAATACCATGGGACAACCCAGAGTTGAAGAGAAAAAGAGAGGGAAAAAAATGTATAAGTATCAAGATCTGAAAATAGAAATAAGAAGGATATGGGATATGCCAGTGGAAATCGTACCCATAAATCATAGGAGCACTAGGCACGATCTCAAGATCCCTGAAAAGGAATCTAGAGAAACTAGAGGCTGAAGTAGCTCCAGGACTCATGCAGAAGTGTGTGGATCCTAGAAACGGCACACACACTAAGAAAAAGTGATGGACTCCTAAGGAGGCAGGATGCAAACCCGGAACCCCACACTATAAATACCACCCAGTCGAATTGGAGGACTGTGATAGAGCAAAAAAAATAAAAAAATAAAAAAAAAAATAATAATTAATAATAATAATTTAATAATAATAATAATAATAAAAGACAGGTGAGTAGATATTGTTTATTGCCACAGTCACCTGTTAACCTTAATGAACTTTATTTTTTCTCTCGTAACCTCGATCACGATGCACAAATAGGAAAAGCATCAAAGTGGGTCGAGGCCCAAATCCCTGTCACCGAGACCCAGCAAGGCAAGAGCAAACTAATAAACAAGGCCTGTGTACAGAAGACGATCTTCCCCGTTTTTGTTATTTGCCTTCCGTTCTCGAGGCTACGTGGACGTGAAGAAAGAGAGAGAGAGAGAGAGAGAGAGAGAGAGAGAGAGAGAGAGAGAGAGAGAGAGAGAGAGAGAGAGACCGTTTCTACTTTTTAATTCTCGTCTCGTACCATCTATAGCATCAGTGCAGCTCCTGGTCATCATCTTCCTTTTGCCAAGAGTGAGATTCAAAAAAATTATTTTTAAAACCATCAAGTACGAATGACTTTTTCTTGAATCGCGGTCTCCATAACCATACATAAAGTTTGGAACCGTGAATGATAGCAATAGCAACTGAAAGACTCTCCTCTTGAATGTTACTGAAGAAATAAAAATTTGGGAGTGATAAATACTCAAGCATTGCTACTAACTTTGTCAACAATTTACATCTGTGACGACGATATTATGATGATTAAATAAAGACCGGTGAACCTATATTCACAGCCTGATTATATATAAAACAAGTAAATCAATCAATTTTTTCGAACCTTACTCACCGATACTCGTGTGGAATGAATCAATGCAATGGCTTACAGGTTCACGTGGTGCATGGATTTATAAGGGTCATTGGAATCCGTGTGTTGCATAATGAACGCATAGCAGATTCAACTCAATAAGCTTACATAATATGAAATACTGGCAAACCAGAGCATCTAATGACCTTAATTGTTTGGTGGACAAACTCAACAATTACAATTTTACGGTCATACAAAGGGAAACCGAACTTCCACCTAGAAAAATTATCAGACAACCTAGAGAGAGATGGAAAGGACATACAATGGGATATACCTGACTAAATGTTAAAGAAACATTTTTAATTAATCAAATTCGTTTCGTTCAGTAAGAACAGTTAGTGAAGAGTTATGCCCCTTTGTCTTTATACATTCAATCTGTTATTTACAAAGTAAATTACATTACTTTTTAATACTCCTCTAGAAACATTGTACTAGAGGAAGCGTATATTCTCTCTCATAAAAACGCGATATTTTGTAAATGAATAAGACGGCTCAATTCCTAGCTGGCAATGAAAACGTTTCCATTAATCACCGGATTTACAAAATTCCTTAACTTAAGATCCCTCAGTTCGTAAGACACAATCCCCGATACTGAGATTATCTATGAAGGCATGGGTTTTACATCATCCCAAAGATCAGCGCTTAAAAATGCGTGCACTGTATTTGTATGCACATACAATTACGAAGGAAGAGGAAAACGAAAAATAAGGAATTTATCAAAGATTTTCTTTAATATATATGCATGTATGTATACATGTATATTATGTGTATATATAAAATGTATATATATATTTTGTTAGTATATATACATATGTGGACATATCTGTATATACATATATACACACACATTTATAGTGTATATATGCACAAACAATTTTATATATTATAATATATATATATATATATATATATATAATATATATATATATATATATATATATATTGCATATACGTATTTATTTCTTTTACTGAGTTACTTCGAAAATGTCGAGTCACACACACAAGCTTCGTAACTCCAACTGTTTCTCGTCCGTTTCGAGTGATGGAATATTTACTTTTCACGTGCAAATTCATAAAATGTACAGATATGTAAAATGAATGCATTCATACTCGTTCCCCTTGCTGCATTCAAGTTAATACCTATTCTTGCATGCGAATGACGAGCATACATCCGACCCTTTAGAACAAATGCGCGTCTCCTCTTGCCACTACAATCTCCGAGAGTTTTTGTGTGGGTTGAATGGAATGTTTTTCACTGTCTACGTCTCCTTAATCTTTAATAAATAAGCAAGTTCATCTTCCCCGTGGATATCGCAAGGTCCTAGCACTACTGGAGATTCTATTGCCTTTACTATTCTTCAACGATTTTTAGTTTTACTCAAAATTTACAAATCTAAATATGGAGAACTCCGAAATAACCAGTAACGAGCAACTTCAATCTTCATACAACAGAATTTTCATAATGAGGAATTGATAAACATGCCCATGTTCATGGATAAAAAGCAATGTTTAAAAACTAGGAAATTGATAAATTGTTTATTTGTCTTTACATTTTGCAAATTGCTGTTTTAACCCAAGTTTTCTCTTCAGTAGTAATGCTACCTGGTTTGCTATAATTTTCATTTATAGGTGCACATATTTTCTTTTTTGAAATAAAAGAATGGCTCTCTCACTTTCTCAGAAGAAGATATAACAACTGCAAATTCGACCTATTTTGGAAGGAGTTCATGAATGGCAGAAAAAAGTGAGGATTCAATCGGCTCTGGAAGATTGTTGTCCATGGATCGAATTTGATTTTTTTCTCGACACTCGCTTGACCCTGTAAGTTTCTTAAAAATTTTAAGAAATAATAAATTAGATGGAGGCCTAAGGTTTCTTAAAAATAAGAATTTTAATAGAATATAGGATGGAGGCCTAAGGCCTTTCTTAAAAATTTTAAGAAATTTTTAATAGAATATAGGATGGAGGCCTAAGGCCTTTCTTAAAAATTTTAAGAAATTTTTAATAGAATATAGGATGGAGGCCTAAGGCCAAGCGCTGGTACAGTAAAAGAAATGAAAGGGGTTGTTGGTAGGGGCCGAAGGGACGTCGCAAAGAGACTTGATGATGCCCACAGTGCACCGCATGAGGAGCACTGACAGCACTAACCCCCTACGGGATCAAAACTTGGATAGATGATTCACAGTGTTTTCTTTGTTTTGTTTTTTTTAAACTTGACGGATACAAAAGGCTGCTTTGCTTCTTTCTCTTTTAACTATAGACTCTGGAAATTCCGAAGCTTTTCTTAGAACCTGACTGACACTGAAAGTTCTTGAATAATTTTATTAAAAAATTCTCTTAATTCTAGAAATTCCTGGAAGTTCTCACACTTAGACCAATTTGGCTCTTGATGCCTTCGATCGTTCACCTCTTTGTTACGTTGAAGTTCCGAGGTCCCTGTTGAGTGACGGCAAACATCCAATTCCTCCCCTATTGCAGGGTTCGTCTCCTCTCCACGTCCCAGTTGTATTGTTGTTACCCACGCAGACTATTCTATTCAGTCTTGGCATCTACCTCCACGATGCGACAAAAGGTTCCCAAAGGAAAGTGTGGACAGGGTCAAGGAGGCAAGAGTAAGGAGGTCACCTTTTTCTTCTTCTTCTTCTCCTTACGGTCACATGATGGGGAAGAATGGAACGGGGAGGAGGGGGGGAGGAGGAGGATCAGAAGGGGAAATGAGACTAAGACGATTTGGCTGGAATGGCCGGCCGACTGACGAGGAGAAATTCGTTTTGGACAATGAAACGGAGCAAATGAAGTTTGGCTGTTAAAAGTTCTCGGAAAGGTCTTATCTCCCAACGAAGTTTTAATATCCGAGTTGAATGTCCTCTTCAGCCCAAGGAACCGCCCACCCGAAGATATATGCAGTCTTAGGGTGAAATTACCTGAGGTGTGCCCGCCCACGGTAACTTTGCTTGCTTGTTAGGTGCCAACATGTCTTTTACTTACTACACTTCAAACTAATGGAACAAACTAAGGAAGGGCCATTCTGGAACCGAAATGAATGATGATTGCTCTAAGTTTTAAGAGATTCTATAACACCATTTTCTATAGCTAGTCATCAGAGACTTAATTCTTTTATTTATTATTTTTTTCGTTAAATCTTTTGTTGGTTTCTTCTTCACATTTCTGCATTTCTCACACTTTCGTAATGTGCATTCTATTGCATAGAAGACTGCTCAACAAATTAACGAAGAAATACAACTTAGAACGCACACACATTTTATATATACACTATATAATATATATTAAATATTTTCACTTCATTTAGATGTTATGTAAAAACTAATTGCATGGGACACTTAAGTTACTTCCCATTCATAGGTAATAAAAATAGTCATGTACAGCAACATTGTACTGTTCCTTGTAACACCGGGTTTATATAGCAATTAGAAGATTTGTAATCAGATTAATTACTTACAGTTTTTAGAGCACGAAAACGTAGCTCGCCAATGAGAGCTGAAGGCGAAAACATGCAGTACACAATTCTACTTCCCTCCTGTGTGAACCGTGGCACCACCATATGTCATAACACGAGCTGACCAGAAAATCAGATTTTCCCTTCACTCGAAAAGAAGCAAAGCACCAATCAGAAGTTATTAAACTGACGCCGAACACCTTATGTCAGTGGGTGAACTTCACGCATGCATGGCTCTCGAGATGAAAATACTGCGTGACTGCTAGAGCGCTCTCTCTCTCTCTCTCTCTCTCTCTCTCTCTCTCTCTCTCTCTCTCTCTACTCTTAGAAAGTTATGGAAATATCGTATATATATATATATATATATATATATATATATATATATATATATATATATAGTTATATATATATTATATATATAATATATATATATATCTATATATATATATATAGATACATACTCGTAAAGAAACGTATGTGTATATATACATTTATGATGAGGAATGACATACGCTATATATATATATATATTATATTATATTCGATATATATATATATATAATTTTATTTTATATAATATTTATATATCATATCTATATATATATATATATACATACTCGTAGAAACTATGTGGTTTATAATTTATTTTATGAGGAATACCACGCTATTTTATATTATATTATATATTAATATCATTATATAATATAATTATATATATTATATTTTATATATAATTATATAGCATAAATTATTTATACATCCAGAAGTAGATACCCTCTTGGATTTTAAATCGTGCCCACAGCATTTGTCGATAAATGTCTTATATTTTCAACTAATGTGACTCTGGGTATTACCGAAGTCTCATTTATATCCTTGGCATGTGCTGTATCTCTTATGTACAACTGCTCTCGTAATTCATGGACCAGAGGATCCCACGTTAAAATTCACTGCGTTTCTTGGCTCGCGGTCGTAATTCCATATTGAAATTGTTGTCTGATATAAATATCACAGGAAATTTCTGGGAATTTTTTTTAGACTCAGGATAAAAGTTCGTTCTTTCCAGTTTTGCTGCTTTTGTTTTGTTAGGCAGCCAAAGATATGAACTCCAGGAATGTAATATCAATTCACTATTTACATACATACATTTTATATATATATATATATATATATATATATATATATATATATATATATATTATATATATGTATATATATAGTATTTATTACATATGGCAGCAGGATAACGGACAGGGTTAAGGCTTCAAGTCTTGGTCGCCTGGTGGATGGCCTTAGTTAAATCTAATAGCCAATAGAGGGGTCATAAGCGTGCGTTACACAAGGATACTCATAAGAAATGATCACGATGTTGTACTCGACGTAAGGAATCCTGGGTGCACGTGGACGGGAAGACACCTGCTTTGCTAGAAAAGTAGGGTTTCGTTGCTGTTTTATATTCTTCCTGATGGAGTGAGGAAAGAAGACGGAAAACCAAACGCAGATACAAGATGACGCGAAAGGAAATGGGTAGGGATTGACCTTTGGCTTGCAAGCAGAGAGGCTGAAGTGACTTGTAGAAGTTTGATTTGTAAAGATGAAGGTGAAAATAAGTTTTAGTAAAATAGGACAAACACCCAGGTAAATTTCCACATTATCAACGGCGTCTTTTGCTTACTCAGAAGGCTTACTAACAGTGAGTTCAACATCTCCTCTTATACACCCACCCACCCTCTTTCTCACCTTGACCTCCCAAACTTCCTGTCTAACAATGCTCTTCACTCCAATTCTTCTACCACTATTTCCATCCATCACTTCATAGACCTTCCTAGCACTCAGCGTAAGCAAAGTAAGTGGCTAAGTTATGGAAGTTTTCTGTACACGGGTTCATCCACTATTCAGCAGCTAAAATATGAATTAGGCAGTATCTCTGTCTAGCATTTTCTTTGGAGTTGCCCCGTGATAAGAATAAGTCTTAATGTTTAAAGACGAGTAATTATATATACAAGCAATCCCAGACTCCTGGGAAAAGGTGTTTTTGAATACTCTTTTCAACAGAAAAGATTGTAGTTGATAGAATTAGAGACTATTCTTTTCCAAATTATAAGTCATCAGTGTACAGAAATTATGTATGATAAATTCGTGAAGTAACCAAGTCTACGGTCATAACCAGCCCCGTTTCACAGGCAAAACCAGCTCAGTTTCAGAGAATCCTTTCTCACCCCCCACCCCCTTCGGAGGGGGGGAGAGGATGGAACCCCATTATAAACCATCTTAGGGGGCAACATTATAACCCTGCCAAGTTTCATTCCCATTGGACCAGCCGTTTGGCCATGATTGAACGACAGACGGACAGACATAACGCCCATTATAGCAATACACACACACACACACACACACATATATATATATATATATAATATCATATATATATATATATATATATATATATATATATATAGTGTGAAAAATTTTCAGGAAGCCCCTAGCGAACATTATTCTCCAGAGCAGAAAAATGCAAGTTGGAAAAAAAAAAAAAAAAAAACTTTTCCATCATCACACACTCGTAAGGTGATTTATTAATACTTCCTCCAGTGATTTCCTGGAATCTGAGTTTCGAAGCTGCGAGAAGGCAAAGTTTATTGGCGTCTTTTTAGCTCCTGCCAGAGTTCAAAGAGTTTCCTCAACTCTTGTGATCTATTTCGAGATCTTACAACGCCCCCCAATTAGGAGTCTCTCTCTCTCTCTCTCTCTCTCTCTCTCTCTCTCTCTCTCTCTCTCTCTCTCTCTCTCTCTCTCTCTCTGCTATTCCTACTATCTGTAAGTGTTTTGTCCGAGTAAATGATTTACGGTAGACAAAAAATCTACCGGGCACGTTTTTTAATACTAACATTTACGATGAAGAGTAGTTAAAGCCAGATAGGTCTTTTATACTCCATTATGGTTTTATTCCTCAGCATTGAATAAAAACATACAGAAATGTGAGAATGTATCGGAAAAATGACGTGACTAATGAAAGGTTTAACATTAGTGGGAACGAGGGCTCATCGTTTTAAATCACAGTACTGTCCAGAAAACACTGATCACTTTTCCTCTGTTTTTCCTTTTCTCTCTCACCTTCCACGCTAAACCCACAACAGTCAACTAACAACCAGCGTATGAATCACTGCGCAAATTAGCAGATGCACACTGAATTTGCAAGAAACGCGGGGATACCGTCCCTTATCTTGCCAAATTTCTGAGGATCGAAAACTGGTTCATCGGTTGTAAGCCGTGAGTTACTACTCCGCTAAAAGAGAGAGAGAGAGAGAGAGAGAGAGAGAGAGAGAGAGAGAGAGAGAGAGAGAGAGAGAGAGAGAGAGAGAGAGTTTTAAAAAAACCATTAGTGGACCCCCAGATGTTCCTTGAAAAATGCCAATTTCTCTTGGTGGTTCTTAACTTTAGCCCTAAAAATCCTTCTTTGGTGCATGAATATGCTAAGCATCATTACAAAGGGAAAAGTCGAGTGCATTTATCTCTTGGGTAATCTTCTGGGCTCATTCGCCGAAAGCATAATGGTTCCTATTGTTTTCGAAAAATGGATAGTTACTCTGAAGTAACTTTTGGACTGGAATTGTCTTCATTTTTTTTTCTAACTTTTCATGGCTGGTTTCATTCATTTTTCTCCAAATTCAAATTCATTGTAAATGCAATACCTTATGTATGCGTCGCTTGCTTACCTGACTTTCATTTACACATACAGGCATTGTACATAAATTACGTGTGTGTATATATATAATGAATTATAAAAATATTGCAAAATATTAAATGGGGGAAATGAACATGACCAGCTGTAAATGTTTGAAGATTATATTCTGTTAATAAAAGAAAAAATGAGAGGAAAAACACGGGACACTTGCATAGAACGATAGCTTAGGTAAGGCTGGTATCTCAAGTTTTGGGTAAAAAACATTGTTTAAAAATTTATGAAGATGTTTGTGAAAAAAGCTTAGATGGAAGGCAGTATTAATAAAAAATAAATTGATCGACATACAGAATTTCATTATGGAAGCTATGCCAAGTCAGATGCTAAGCTAAATGCCGTGTACCACAAATCTATGACAAACGCTTTTACCAAGATTTACGGAAAACAGTAAACAAATATCTACCTGCCGTTGAATTGAAATTAATACCTGGCAACCCAGTGACGATTAAGTCTTTATTCAAATATAAAGAGTCTTCACCCTTTGATGACCTCGGGAGTCATTTACTATTTATTCAATTGTCCCAGTTGTGACCTGGAGAAGTACGTGGGCTCCACTCGCAAGCTGTTGAAGGTGAGATTAGACCGAACTGGTATAAAATTAGCAAATCCAGAAGTTTCATGTATAAGAGGCCACGCAAAAAAATGTAAATATAATATCAATAACAAAGATTTTAAAATAATAAGTAAAGCTCCGAATGACCATCACCTGTCAATACTTCAATCACTTAACATTAAACAGCTTTTTCCCTAGTTGAATACTCAGATCTCGTCAACACCGCTGTAGTGCCTCTCCTGAGTTTCCGTTGGAACCTAAACTGACCCTGAATGTCACTCAGCTTTTGCATTCAGCACTACCTGGTAAACTTTGTTCCTTTTAACGCTTTTTTCTTTTATACTTTTATGTAAATACTTTGACTTGTTTTTTTAGACGTAAAAAGCAAGAGTCTGTTTTCATTTTTATTTCCTAATTTATAGCTTCGAAAATGGGACCGAAGGAAATAAAAGGAAATAGAAGGAATTGTCTCTCAACCCAAACTCACGGCTACCCTATACACATACATACATACATACACACACACACACACACACACACACACACCACTCACACATATATATAAATATATATATATATATATATATATATATATAATATATATATATCTATATATATACATATATCTATATATATATATATATATATATATATATATATATATATATATATGTAAACCGAAGGGATTTTTAGTCGGTAATAATTTCGTCCTCTCGTGGGTTCGAACAAGCGCCCAGCGGACAGAGGAGAAATCAGGACTTCAGTGATGTTATCGATTCGGCTAATATATATATATTATTACACACACTTTCCACAGGGACCTCAATAGCACGGAAGGTTCAAAGAGGAGCTTCTTTATTTCCAAGGTTTCAGAGTCGCGTCTGCTTCCAGCTTCAAGGAACCAAATTTCCTTTGAACCCTCCATATTATTGAGGTCCCCTGTGAAAATAGTACCTTTATACAGTGAATTTGTGTTGTCTAAAGTATATATATATATATATATAATATTATATATATATATATATATATATGCATAAACCTCTTAC
>NC_087204.1:94039913-94057413 GCF_015104395.2 Macrobrachium nipponense
GTAGAGATGAAAAGGCTGAGGTGGATGTAAGGGGTAACAAATATGGACAGGATCCAGAACGAAAGAATAATAGGAACTATTAAAGTCGTAGAACTATCAAAGAAGGTCCAGGAAAGAAGACTGTGGTGGCATGGCCAAGTGATGAAACGGGATGAGACATAAATGTAGGGAGGGGAGTGATGCAGATGGAGGAGGTGCCTGGTGAGAGAGAGAGAAAGAGAGGAAGGCCGAAGAAGCGAAGGTTGGATGGGTGTAATTAAAGAATATACGAGACACAAACAATTGTCAGAGGACGATGTGTTTGGCCGAGCCGGGTGGAGGAAAACTGTCAGAAACATCGCCCCCTACACAGAAGTGGGGAAAGATGCAGATGAAAATTATTATTATAATATTATTATTACAATTTATATATAATACAACAATATATAATATAGAATAGATGTTTCATAGCGGCTGTTTGTTTCTGGATAATTATGTATATATATATATATATATATTATATATATATATATATATATATATATATATATATATATATATATACACACCACACAACATATAATAATAGAAATAGATATTTAATAAGCGGCTGTTTTTTTCTGGAGCTAATTTCTGTATATATATATATATATATATATATATATATAAATTATAATATAATAATTATTAATAACTAATTATATATATATATATAAATGATTTAAATTGTCTAATAATAATAAATAATTAATAATCTCTCTCTCTCTCTCTCTCACTCTCTCTCTCTCTTCTCTCTCTCTCTTCTCTTCTCTCTCTATAATAATATAATAATAATAATAATAATAATAATAATAAAATAATAAATAATATCTAACTATAAGTATACATACGGATTACTCATAATAATATATATTAATAAATCATATATATTATAAATATATATAATATAATAGCTTATTAACTAACTGCCTAATATATTAGTTATTATTATTATATATTATATTATATATTGTTATTGTATTATTATTAGATTTAATATATATATTAGATTATTATTATTTATTATTAATATTTTATATTATTATATTATACATTTTTATATATAATAATATATTTGTATATATTATAGTATTATATAATATATTATATATATAATATTAATATATTATTATATATACAGTAATTATTCCAGAAACAATACACGCCCTGCCTAATTTAATATCTATTCTATTATAATATTATGTATAATATATTAAATTTGTGTAAAAACTAATATTATAATAATAAATTTTCATACTGTGCATCTTTTACCCACTTCTGGTGTAAGGGGGCGTGCGCGCATGTTGTTTCTGACAGTTTTCCACTTCCCCCACCCGGCAGCTTCGGTCCAAACAACCATCGTCCTCTGACAATTGTTTGTGTCTCGTATATTCTTTAATTACACCCATCCAACCTTCGCTTCTTCGGCCTTCCTCTCTTTCTCTTTCTCACCAGGCACCTCCTCCATCTGCATCACTCCCCTCCCCTACTTTAGTCTCATCCCGTTTTCATCACTTGGCCATGCCACCACAGTCCCTTCTTTCCCTGGACCTTCTTTGATAGTTCTACGACTTTAATAGTTCCTATTATTCTTTCGTTCTGGATCCTGTCCATATTTGTTACCCTCCCTTACATCCACCTCAGCCTTTTCATCTCTAACCGCATCCATGTTTCTGCTCCGTACATCAAACTGGTCTCACTGTTGTCTTATACACTCTTCCTTTAACTTTTATGGTGATTCTACTAAAGGTATACTTGTATATATATATATATATATATATATATTATATATATATATATATATAGTATATAGTATATAATATATATATATCTATATATATATATATATATATATATATATATATTATATATCCTATATATCTATATATATATATATATATATATATATATATATTATATATATATATATATATATATATATATATATATATATATATATATAGCCATGAATATATAAAGAATAATCCAGAAATAAAATCGCTATTAATGCAGCGGCGTCGCCGGCGACGCACCACAAGACCAAGAGGGCACAGCGTGGGAAAACCTCATGTCTGAGAAATGTCTGATCGTCTCTGTTGTTAACAATAGGGATTTCCCTCACTCCAGCCCTAATGACCTACAGCGCCTCTCTCTCTCTCTTCAGTCGTTCGCGGGTTCTCCCTTTCGAAGAAAAAACGCTTTCTGATCCGGTGGGAGGGACCACGATCAAATATATCCCAACGACAGACGCTGTCTTTTGAATGGCCATTACATGTCGATGTTTGATTCATTAAGGTCGCTGCAAGTGCTCGTCAACCAGTGATATGTTGGCAGCTAAAAGCACAAGTCCGGAATTGTTTTGGCCATTCTAAGAACCCCACAATCTTGTTACAGATATTTGTTATACTGCAAGAAAAACTATTATTCAACAATTATATTTTTACGCGCTTGCAAAATAAATAAATAAATAATAATAATAGTAATAATAATAACAAAATATTATTATTATTATTATTATATAAACAAATACCAGTGCACTAGAGGTAATTGCATTAAGAAATTGTTAGCAATAAATCGGCCGGTTGTTGCGTGAAATTGTTAATGGTTTTTTTGCTCTCGTATGGGGAAGTACTACGCTATAGTGACATACATCATACACAACGGTTTGGATTCATTGCTTCCCCGCTGCTGAGACATTATTGTTCTGTCTGATTCCAAAGTTCCTTTTTCGTATCGAAGTTATTCAAGGACAAAAACTTATTCAGCTCTCCGAGAAATTGCAACACATGAATGCTTTTTGCCCATCGAAAGTCACCCCTTAACTTGTACAAAAACACTAAAAATACAATGTCTTATCGAAGCTTTGGTCAGGATTTTTTTTTATCTCTTACAAAGCTAATAGATCATAACTTTGAACCCAGCACTGGCATTTCAAAAGAATGTGATTAGCTCTTTTTTCACAGAAGGCACAAACACACTATACTTAAAAGGATTAATATACACATACAAGCTTGCAAACAGATATATACCTTCTATATACCTTAGCTACTACACACTGTTACAACGGTATTCTAACTCGCGAATGAAATTCACACCCTTCATCTCGTGGAAAATGCCGGAGGACAACAAACTTCTCAAGCATTATTTTCGTCTTATTTTATGTTCATTTAATAGTTAAATCAAACCGACTGATTCCTGCCATACTCACGGCATCACAACAGCGATGGTTACAGACGCAAGAATTACATTACTTTGAAAAATCTAATACACGTGTACAATTGTATGTTACCCTCTAATAGCGATGAATGGAGAGAGAAGAGAGAGAGAGAGAGAGAGAGAGAGAGAGAGGAGAGAGAGAGTTTAATATTCTTCTGTATTTTTATTTCCCCATAGCTGGAACAGCTGCAGATGACAAGAGTTGACAATCCCAAACTCCAACAAATAATTTCCTTCTGGGGGCCTTTCCCACGGTTTCTCTCAAGGATGCTTTCGTAAGAAATAGTGTGGCCGTGGTCAGCTTCGAAATAACCTTGCGCATTTATATAAATAATAAAAAGTTGATTGGAGTCAAGACACCAACTAAACTTTAATCCGCATATCTTTTTTAGCTTATGAATAAAATTTCTTAAGCGGTGAGAATATGATTTTAAGGAGATATTAACTTATAACAGGGGTCGCCAACCTGCGGCTCAGAAGCCAACCTGCGGCTCAGGAGCCAACCTGCGGCTCTTTCAAGACACTTGCGCGGCTCCAAACGTCGAACAAATACCTTTTTATTCTTACAATACTTGATTAAATTTTATTCAATTGTAAAAGCATATATTATACGCATCATTTTCATTGATTTTTTAAATTATATAAATAGTTTCTATTAAATTTTATTCAATTGTAAAAGCGTATATTATACGCATCATTTTCATTTTTTGGAATTTTTAAATTATATAAATAGTTTCCTTTTTTTTATTTAAATTTTATTCCAATTTGTGTAAAAGGTAATATTATACGCATCAATTTTATAATTTTTTAATAATGAGATTTAATAGTTTCTATTAAAATCTATTTAACTGTAAAATCATATTATACGCATCATTTTCACTGACCTTTTTAATGAGATATAAATAGTTTCTATTAAAATCCATTCAATCGTAAAAGCATATTATGTGCATCAACTTTATTGACTTTTTAATTATATAAATAGTTTTTATTAACATTTATGCAATTGTAACAGCACATTACACGCTTCAATGTTGTTGATTTTTTATGATATAAATAGCTTCTATTAAATTTAATTTAATTGTAAAAGCATATTATACGCATCAAATATATTGATTTTTTAATGCGATATAAATAGCTTCTACTAAATTTTATTCAATTGTAATACCACATTAAACACATCAATTTTATTGATTTTTTATGAGATATAAATAGCCTTTATTTAATTTTATTCAATTGTAATAGCATATTATAGGCCTCAATTTTATTGAGTTTTAAATGAGATATAAATATATCCTATTAAATTGTAATAGCACATTCCACACGCATCAATTTTATTGATTTTTTATGAGATATAAATAGCTTCTATTAAATTTTATTCAATTGTAAAAGCATATTATACGCATCATTTCCATTGGTCTTTTTAATGGGATATAAGTAGTTCCTAAGCTGAAAAATATTTAAATATTTAAATATTTTTGTCAATGAGGCTCCGACAGCACTACATTTTTAAGATTCTATTGAATAGATGGCTCTCGAGCTTCAAAGGTTGGTGACCCGTGACTTATACCAAGAAGAGCAATGCTCTTTTAAGAACAAGAAAAATAATGGAATACTAAAGCAAAAAAAAAAATTTTTAAATAAAAAAAAAAAAAAATAAAAAAACAAATATATTTGTTTTTAAATAAATATAAATGTATACTTTAACAGACAACAGTATTGCGATAAGAAAATCCCAGGGAAAAATGATAACTTGCCTTTTAATGACACAATCAATTATACCACAAGCTTTTACATCAGCAAGAAATGACCAAATATAAGCGGGCTAAAAGACCTCCCGAGCATGAAAAGATTCGCAAGTCATCCTCTTCGCTACAACCATTGTTCACCAAAGAAAAAAACAACGATGTACAGTACAACTAGACGCCGTGAGAACAATTTTTTCGGCATTATAATCTCACTTCTTTACTGGAAATGTGAAAATGTAACAACGTATTAAGAGACAATACGAGCACATATTTTCTTGTAGAAACAATGGTCCTACGCTGTCATCCCTTGACTTATTCATTCATTTACGCTCTTGGACGATTTTTCCACTGGAATCCGAATATGATTTGGGAAACGAAACGAAATTTAATGAAAATGAAATATGGTAGTTCAGAGCGCTGGTAACACGATACGGGAATTTTGCTTCTTCGTTATCCTACGAACGAATATTCTGTTCCCTAAAGACTTCTGTTTACGTCCTTGGACTTTTCGCCGTTTCCATGAAAACGTGATCACATAAATAAAAATTAAATTACTATTACTTGATGAAAATTAATGGGGGATGGGAGCGTCTGTACAATAGCATTATCTCTGTAGACATGAATCGTCAGTTCCTTCAAGAATAAGATGTTTCTTTCAGAACGCGTCTTTTACGTTCGCGATTTTTTTTCTTTTTTTAATATTAGAAATCATTCAGAAGCCGCTAACCCACAGATTTGATCAATCATAAGCCATTTCAGACATTAAAACTTGTGTAATGTCAATTTGACGTTTATTGCCAAATACATTCTGTACAAATGTATAACATTTTAGTTTTCTGAAAAGAAAACTATTGTGCCCGGCTTTGTTTGTCCGTCCGCACTTGTTTTCCTGTCAGCCCTCAGATCTTAAAAACTAGTGAGGCTAGAGGGCTGCAAATTTATAAGCTGATCATCCACCCTCCATCACCAAACATATATACCAAATCGCAGCCCTACAGCCTCAGTAATTATTATATTATTCTCGCTGCCATAGAAAGCAGCATTCATTACCTGAAGAATCCGTATGGGAACATTGATATATCTAGTTCATTAACATACATAGTCATTAAATTTACAAAAACTAAAATTAAAATAGGGCTGTAATGTCTTTTCCACCTCAGCATGAACGTATACTTCACTCATGCTACCTTTATAGCCCTCTAAATCATATTGCAGATTTCGATGTGAACCCACTTTACTGCAAACGAGGATTCAAGGAAAGATCCGTTGCAATGTCCCAGCATCCAGACATAACACTGAATATTATTATACAATAAAGTCGCAAAAGGAGTAACGAAGTCAACAGCTGCATTCTGAATGTGACCATGAAATATCAGAAGACCAAAGGAGACCGCATACACAGACCGTTATATCTGCCTTAGAAACTGCGGGTGGCAATTTCATTTAGTCACACAGGAAACTGCAGAGACCAGACATCTCAAAGGAACATCAGGTTACATTTGCCTTGGATGGTAAGCAAGTAGAGCGAGCGGTCAGGTACAAAAGAAACCCACTAAGCATGAAGGTTCCTTCCTGATAAGCCCCCTTCCACCACACACACACACACACACACACACACACACACACACACACACACTACACTCTTCCCATAGAAACACAATAGAACAAAATAGGTGCCAGGGACACAGATCACATAACAGCTCCATTCTCATGTTAAAAAATTGTTGATTTATATTCTTTAAATTACCACTCAGTGAAATTTGAGGTAAAGATGTAGAGAAAATACTGCCATACGGGCACTTTTAATAAGGGGGTTAAAATGGCAGCTATATATCTGTTCATTAGAAAAAAGTATAAATGATCAAAATGCTTGATTTAATTCCACGAAATGCCAGTGACTGCGCTAACACTTCTTAACATTTCCAGTTCTTTTGTAATGAGAATCATGAAGAGGTGTGAGTAGTATACGTAACAAACGCGTTTTAAATAATCATTTTTAAAACCTCTATAATTTCACTGATACAACACAGAACTACATTTGGATGTTCCTGGTGACGTTACATCCAGTATAAACCGTTAAACAATCTGTTACAACATAAAAACCTACAGAGCCTCTGTAAAAAGTTACGTGGGATGAACGAAAAAGAATGAAGGAAAAAGAGGGAACCATTTCACCGTTCATAAGAAAAGCGTAACCAAAGGGTAAAAACAAACAAAGAGTTTCCACACGTATCTCTGAGATAACTTTTTGTAGACTGGCTGCCATTCTTTTTATAACAAGCACACGTAAAGGGCTTCGAAAACCGTCAGGTCACGAAAACGACAATAATGCAATAACTCACGCTAAACGCTATCTATAGGTCTGGTAGCAAACCTACCGACTAATAAATAAGACAAACAGAATTTGATCATCTTAGTTATTATTGAGAGTACCAACAATAATAATGCTCGTTCTTCAAAAGAGGACTACTACATCCAGTAATTTCAATAATTTTGCTTCATAATAAATTCCAGAGAGAGGGGGGGAAGAGGGGGGGACAGTGAAGGTGCATGAGAGAGAGAGAGAGAGAGAGAGAGAGAGAGAGAGAGAGAGAGAAGCGAGGTGTGGTGTAATACAAAATCTTACGATTCTTTTCAACGCTCCGATTCACAAACGCACTCACACACTCACACACATTTGCTCACTACCCCGCTCCCCGTACTCAATATGATCTAGAGTCAGCAGACCAGAAACGTGTGAAAAGGCTACACTATTTATGGGATCTCAGAGAACACCAGATCGCTGCAACTAACACTGTACAATTAGCGAGTACAGTTTTTCTTACAAGAAAGAAATGAAACCGTTTCACTTCTGGGCCAATATATCACGAGGTAATTCGGTTGTGTTATAAGTGCAGGGTCAAATTGCAACCCAAGCAGAAAATTGAGTGAAGCGGAAAAAAATGAGATGAAAAACAAGAACGCATTGCGAAGTGTCACAGAAATTTCAAATATTCTTCAACCTATTCTAGGAATTTCCCTCGATATCACCATCTTCTACAGTCATTTTTCCTCATGAAAATCATCACACGCCACTTTGGGACAAATTTCAAGAACAAGTAAAACAATGTTTCCAAAGTAGAACTTGGAGGATGAGTACTGCAGGAAAAAAAAAAGTTTGGACAAAATTCTTGATTAAACTTAAAAGAAAATTTCCCACTGGAATTCCACACATTTCTCTTGTCCAGAATTCCAAGAAAATGCCATGAAAAATAACGATAACAGAATCCTAGAATTTATTATTCAGGCAGAATTAGAAATGTGGTCCTCGAAAACATGGAACACTAGCCAACCTGAATTCTGATATAATTAAGCACATATACAATTACACGTCTCAAGGTCAAAAGTAAAGAATGTTTAGTTCTTTGTAAAATACAATTGTTGGTCAAGTCGTACTTCAAAAGACAAACCACAATCATCGTATAGCGCTAACTTAAAGAAGGTTTAAATATAGTTTAAATATATAGATGAAAAAAAAAAGAAGCATACAGGTTCACAGGACAGAGACCCAAGTGTGGTTAGGTAGTTTATTTGGCAGTAACCACCAATAACACCTTGACGTAAAAAAAATCGCCTTACCAGCTGGGGCATTATAGAAGTGTACAACTTTAAGTTATGTAGCAATTAGTTTAGAAAATGGAGAAAACAGAGAGAGAGAGAGAGAGAGAGAGAGAGAGAGAGAGAGAGAGAGAGAGAGAGAGAGAGAGAGAGAGTTTGGGGAATGTCAGCTCTGGGCCAAAGGCCAATCAACAAGATTTGGAGGCGATCTGTGTCTAAGCCTTAGTCCACGGTCTCATGAAACGAGTTTGGAAGCGTTTTTGGAATGTCAGTCTTGGCTCAAGAAACAATCACCCAGGGACAATCACCTAGAATTTTTTTTCAACATAAGATCCGAATCAGATGAGTCTGATGCTTTACATCAACGTGAAACAAATGAAAACCATGAACAATTTTTCATTAACGACTCAATGACAATGTTACTCTCATTTACATGCTCAAATGCATTAAGTAAAAGGAGTGATTATGAAAAAAAACGAATTTGTTTCTATTCTAAACAAGCACATAAAACTACACTCAGACAGGAAACTAATAACAGTACTGTACTACATTTTATGAGGAAAATTACGTGATAGTGTCAGCTTGGCTCTTAGGAGCACCAGGGGAATTGGATGACCCTGACCCATCTAGATGAGAACTACGAGACGGGTGGCTGGAGATGAGAGGAGATTTTTGGAAGATAAAACCGCAGGGAGGCCAGAGAGGCGAAACTTCAAAGATGCTCTATGCGCAGCTGCATGCCGTTGGAGGCAATGATGACGATGATGATGATTATGATATAAGAACTGATTCACTTTAAAAAAAAAAATTGTTAAGCATGATAATGTTCTGCGTGACGCTAGGATAGGTTAGGTTAAACGCTTATACTATAATATTATAGGGCAAGAATGATGCTAACTGGCTGGGTGTCTTAAGAAAGCAGGTTAAACCATAACTCAACGCACTAATGCATGCTATTTTTATGCATTTTAATTTCAAAATGAAGTACACACTTAACCGAATACAGAGAAAATTTCAATATGGAAGGCATCTCAATGAATAAACAAGAACCCAGTTCTTGCCCCATCTTTGATACAAATATATACCGCACCAGAAACTACTACATATGATTCTATTAATGAACATTGTTTAAAATGTGTATTAACAAAGAATGACTAGTAAGAAAGAAAACTAGAGTCAGCTGACAAAAATTCTGTTGTGTATTTTTTTCCCATAAAATAAATCTAAAATACTACACTACATTCATATAAAAAAGCATGACATTCCTGTTATCCAAAACCACCCCAAAAATTTATGCGTGTGAACTAAAAATTAGGTTTAAAAAAAAACTAAAATTGCGGCAATATCTTCCTCTCTGGTCTAGTGATGGAACGGAATTCGAACTACTTCACGCTAAGGACAAAAACCTAAGTTACTGTTAGTTCGATGGCAACTGTTCTTTCTCGACAAACTGCTTGGTTCCTCGAGTGATATACGTAAATGATGCTAACTGGCTGGGTGTCTAAGAAAGCATGTAAACCCATAACCCCGCTCATTAATACATGCTATTTTTTTATACACAAAAGACAAACTCATTATACATACAAATATAATACATAAGCTGACTTATTTTTGTCATCAAGTGGGCGAACAGACAAAACCGTTTACTCAAAAACCAACTACCACAATTATCATTAGTATTGTCTCAACAGCAGCACCAATAATAATAATAATAATAATAATAATAATAATAATAATAATAATAATATCACGGGCTGCTCTAGAAGCAAGAGCCCGTGCGGGCATAAGGAGAGCTAAATCTAAAACAACAACAACAACAACAACAACAACATAATAATAATAATAATAATAATAATAATAATAATAATAATAATTCTGTTGTGGTGGTCAGTTGCTGGATGACTACCTCCAAGTACCTGACCGTCTTCCCCTTCAACTGGGCTGAATACCTGACTGCTGGACGAAGCTCCTCTGTTGCCAGAGGTTCCATTTACGTCGTTGTCGTTTAATCCTTCATTTCTTTCCATCATTGCTGAGTTTTACTATTTAACCCATAGCTGGACCCTACCCCATCAGGAATAAGTACTCATTTACAGCTGAGTAGACTGAGGAAAATATGGTAAAGATCCTTTCCCAAGGAATCAACGCCGAGGAGAGCGGTCACCCATCCAACGACAGACCAGCCCCAATATTGCTTAACCAGTCAATTGACGACCTAACCCACTCTGCCACGGCGCCACTTCAACATTGTATCACAAACCACCATGCGCCCAAATGGATGACCACGAGAAGAACATCCTTAGTCCAGAAAGACAAGAGTAAAGGAAATATAGCCAGTAACTACAGGCCTATCACCTGCCTACCAATAATGTGGAAGTTACTAACAGGTATCATCAGCGAAAGGCTATACAACTACCTAGAGGATACAAAAACCATCCCCACCAACAGAAAGGCTTCAGAAGGAAGTGTAGGGGCACAAAAGACCAGCTCCTGATAGACAAAATGGCAATGAAGAACAGTAGAGAAGGAAAACCAACCTAAGCATGGCATGGATAGACTATAAGAAAGCCTTCGACATGATACCACACACATGGCTAATAGAATGCCTGAAAATATATGGGGCAGAGGAAAACACCATCAGCTTCCTCAAAAATACAATGTGCAACTGGAATACTATATTTATAGGCTCTGGAATAAGACTAGCAGAGGTGCATATCAGGAGAGGGATCTTCCAGAGCGACTCACTATCCCCACTACTCTTCGTAGTAGCCATGATTCCCATGACAAAAGTACCGCAGAAGATGGATGCTGGGTACCAACTCAAGAAAAGAGGCAATAGAATTAACCATCTGATGTTCATGGCCGACATCAAGCTGTATGGTGAGAGCATCAAGGAAATAGATACCCTAATCCAGACTGTAAGGATTGTATCTGGGGACATCAGGATGGAGTTTGGAAGAGAAAAATGTGCCCTAGTCAACATACAAAAGGGCAAAGTAACAAGGACTGAAGGGATAAAGCTACCAGATGGGAGCAACATCAAACACATAGATGAGACAGGATACAAATACCTGAGAATAATGGAAGGAGGGGATATAAAACACCAAAAGATGAAGGACACGATCAGGAAAGAATATATGCAGAGACTCAAAGCGATACTCAAGTCAAAACTCAACACCGGTAATATGATAAAAGCCATAAACACATGGGCAGTGCCAGTAATCAGATACATCACAGGAATAGTGGAATGTACGAAGGCAGAACTCCGAAACATAGACCAGAAAACTAGGAAACAAATGACAATACACAAAGCACTACACCCAAGAGCAAATACGGACAGGCTATATATAACACGAAAGGAAGGAGGGAGAGGACTACTAAGTATAGAGGACTGCGTCAACATCGAGAACAGAGCACTGGGGCAATATCTGAAAACCAGTGAAGACGAGTGGCTCAAGAGTGCATGGGAGGAAGGACTGATAAAAGTAGACGAAGACCCACAAATATAAAGAGACAGGAGAATGACAAACAGAACAGAGGAATGGCACAATAAACCAATGCACGGACAATACATGAGACAGACTAAAGAACTGGCCAGCGATGACACATGGCAATGGTTACAGAGGGGAGAGCTCAAGAAGGAAACTGAAGGAATGATAACAGCGGCACAAGGTCAGGCCCTAAGAACCAGATATGTTCAAAGAACGAGCACCAACCTGAAGGAGTGACAGAAAACGATCAGGGAAAGATCCTCTGGGACTATGGTATCAGAACAGATAGGGTGATACGTGCAAATAGACCAGACGTGACGTTGATTGACAAAATCAAGAAGAAAGTATCACTCATTGATGTCGCAATACCATGGGACACCAGAGTTAAAGAGAAAGGGAAAAAATGGATAAGTATCAAGATCTGAAAATAGAAATAAGAAGGATATGGGATATGCCGGTGGAAATTATACCCATAATCATAGGAACACTAGGCACGATCCCAAGATCCCTGAAAAGGAATCTGGAAAAACTAGAGGCTGAAGTAGCTCCAGGACTCATGCAGAAGAGTGTGATCCTAGAAACGGCGCACATAGTAAGAAGAGTGATGGACTCCTAAGGATGCAGGATGCAACCCGGAACCCCACACTATAAATACCACCCAGTCGAATCGGAGGACTGTGATAACAACCCCCCCCCCCCAAAAAAAAAAAAAAAATAATAATAATAAACAAACAAATCAAGAAAAAATAATGACAGGATAAAAATGAAAACCAAACTACCTCATCCAGCCCCATAACCACTTACGGCTACCGTTTAACGCACCGTCCACAGCGATTAATATAGCCTTAGGCTATGGAACGCCTCTGAGGAACGTGAGAGAGAGAGAAAGAGAGAGAGAGAGAGAGGACGCCTGTGAAACTTGGGAGATGGAGGAGGGGGAGCAAGACGACAGTAAGTGCACAGTGGACTTCCTCCACCTCCACCTCCTCCTCCCCCTCCTACTGCGCCGCCTTCTGGATCAATTAAATTCAACGTAATTATAACGGATGGGGAACGGAGGAGAGGCGTGTAAGAAGAGGTCGAGGACTGAGGGACCTTTAGATGGCACCTGTTTGGTCCTCTCTCTCTCTCTCTCTCTCTCTCTCTCTCTCTCTCTCTCTCTCTCTCTCTCATGTGTGCGTGTGTGTGTGTGTGTGTGTGTGTGTGTGTGTACGCATTGCATGCATATATTTACAAATATAGGTACACTTAACTACACACATATATGTGTGTATGTATATATATACTATAGTATATATATATAATATATTATATATATATATATATATATATAACTTGATCATGAAGTATATAAACGTGATGCTATGTATAAATAAAGGTTTTTGCCACGAAGAAAAAAAATTATAAGCGAGATAGCCAAGCACTTTCGGTCTAGTTCGACCCCAAAAGTGCTTGGCTATCTCGCTTTTCATTTTTTTTTCCTTCGTGGCAAAAACCTTTATTATATATATATACGTATAGTGTATATATATGTATATGTATGTATGTCTAATATGTATATGTATATATATTATATTATAATTATATATTAGTATATTAAATATACATATATATATATATTAGTAAATATAATTATATATAATATCTTATTTATTAGTATCGTATTATAAGTATTAGAAGTAAAAATAATAGATGATGATGGACGAGAAAAAAGGTTTAATCACAGGACAGATGAAGCCAGAAATAGGAATGAAAATCCTGGTTACCAAAAAAAGCAAGTCTAACTGTAAAACTTCTCACAATACATATGGACATATGGACGAGAAAGAAAAAGATAACAGGCAAATGTACATCACCTTGCCACAATAATTTTAATTACTGAATATAATTTAGATTTTAGAGCATAGAGTCCTACCGTTATCTAAACTCGAAAGTGTATTCCTGGCAGGGATTGCAAATCAACTAAAATTATTGTTAGAGTGTCCGGTCTTCCCATCATTGGGTCTAGCCCTGATCTTTCTACGTCTTGCATTATTCCATATTCTATCCTATTTTCAAGCCTTGTCCCCAACATCCCTCAACTTTCCCCCCAACCACCTATTATGCTAACACACCTCTCCATACTAAGCTAATCTATCCACAGAAGTTGTCCTCAAAATGAATCTAGTATCAGATTCTATAAGGGAGTGTTTTAACGTCTTAAAAGCGAAGCGCTTCGTATTCTATTGCACAGTTTAATGTAGATATCGAGTCATAAATGTGAAATATTATTTACCTTACTTCAAAATATTTGCATAAATCATTTTACTATATCAAGTTATACAGCTTATTATACATGGAATTTTGGAGAAAGATGACATTTACAAAACTTCATAGGTTAACTATGATCAATTAAACTTTCGATTAAAATGCTACTGGAAAGTAGATTCTCGCTTGAGTATTCCTAGCCTGCAAATTCTGAGATAAAAATGCTAAGGAATTTAAAATTAAGATTATTGTAAAGGAAAATGGCGAGAGATTGAGACATGATCCAGACAAATGGAAAGCGACTCCAAGAATGACAAACCATGACTCATGTAAAATGCCAAGAGAGAGAGAAAAGAAATGATGCTGATATTCATAGAACAATGACAAAGATAAAACAAATATATTGATCAATGAACCTTCGTAAAAAATTATTGAAATTTACAAAGGCGCAACAGATTGAAAAATTTGCATCAAAAACACCAGATAAAAAATTAAAAGAATGTAAAGGCACATACGATAATATAAAAAAATATCTTAATCAAATGGAGTGAAGGAAATGAATAAATACCAGTCAGCCAAAACAAAGAGACTGAAAAGACCATTAAACATTGAGGAGACACGTAAAGAAATAGGCAAACAAACCTTTATAAAAAAAACGAAAAAAAAAGTCAAGATAGGACACTCCAGACATGGAGATGGAAAAACAAAAGCGTTGTGCATGTTTGTAAGGAGAGACAAGAAAGGAGAGCCAGCAAAAGGCACTGGAAGAAAAACAGGCCATTAGGAATAATGAAAATGAATTAAGAGAAGCGTCATGACCGCGTACAGCTTACCGGTTAAAAACATCATCATCATCATCAATGGTCCGAGAGAGAGAGAGAGAGAGAGAGAGAGAGAGAGAGAGAGAGAGAGAGAGAGAAACTCATTACCCCTTTATGAAGCAAACACACCAGAGAAGCAGTGACACGAGGTCAAAGCCAAACAATAGCAAAGAAAACGTTGGCAACGTGTGAGTTGGCTTGAATAGATATCAAACGATACACCAGAGACAAGTCGATGTGGTCAGAGAAAATTTATATACTTTGATCGTAAAGATCATCACTGCTGTTCTCCTGTCCAATCTGCAGTGGGACCCCCAGGTAACAAGGCATTAATATCATCGGATTCCTGGGCCCATGCGTAATATCCAACTAAGGTAGATCATCAGTATCTTGACTTAATTTGCAAAAAGTTAACATAAATGCAAAACGGTTTCTCGAACAACCACAGACACACAACCCCACCACCCCCCAAAAGAAAAACAAAAATTAAAAGAATTGAAACTAGTGGGATAAGGAATTGTTGGTCCTTCATGAAATTGCAGATTAATCAAAGTCATTGAAAAGCAAAAAGACCTGAGAGAGAGAGAGAGAGAGAGAGAGAGAGAGAGAGAGAGAGAGAGATACTTTAAATCGTGCACGTTTACTTCTTCCAAAGTCAAGGGCCACTCGGTTCTCAGCAAGTGTTTTAGAATGAGGACGATAGCTCCAAAATCATTTTCACATTGGCAGCAACCTATCGCAGTTCGCTAAAAACAAGGTAACTGTGTCTGGGGTTTGGTCTGTCTACATATCTATATCTATATCTATATATACACACATATATAGTATATATTTTTATCATAACGCTACAGCTAAGCTTGCAACAATAATACTGTAATAATAACGGTGTCGGTCTGTCTTCACGAAAAAGACACTTCTAGGTGTATATCAAAACCACGATCTAGAACGGCTGGGAAACACTTCACAGCCTCCTCAAGCCAATCTCACTCCTAAAGGCCTTTGAGCGCTCTTTTCGTGAACTACCAACCAATTATCAGGTGATCCCTGCAGGTGCCAACGACTTTGAAGTCTGCCGCCTCCTTCAACGGAGATGTGGAGAAAGATTCTTTTTGAATTTAGGAAGAATTACCTTTTCTTTTACACTGTACTAAATATAAACTGTACTTATTTCGTAGGGAGGGGGGCGGGTCAATTTAGGAAAAAATTAACTTCTAAGGTAAAAACCTTGACTGGAGAGAGAGAGAGAGAGAGAGAGAGAGAGAGAGAGATAGCACTGTACGAACTATCAAACCAAATCCTGTTCACTAATTTACATATCACCATTTCCATAACAGGAAGGGTGATTGTAGTGTTAGTACGAATTATATGGAATTAATTTTCCTTAGCATGCCAAGGGAGAAACTTTGATGAACGCAGGATTGAAAGGGGAAGATATGTTTGTTTTCAAACAAGGTAGTGTTTGTTTGTAAACCATTCTACGAGAAATGATAGGGTATGAGAAAAACCTGTATGTTAATGGATGGACCCAAAGAATGCTTGTGAGAGACCTGATATGTGATGAGGAGAGGGTAAAGTGTATTACAGAAGTAGATGTACGTTGATGTTTCGAGACGAAGTAATATTATTTACCGAGTTAAAAGCAGCTACAGATACTAGGGATTAAGCTCGAATATAAAATATACATATACGTGCATATATATAAATATATATATATATATATATATATATATATATATAATTATATATATATATAATAATCAGATATTAGGGATTAAGCTAAAAAATATTTTAAAAAAATAATAGTATGGTCATAAAGGTAAATGGAATCTAAAAAGACGACAAAATGAGTCGTTTCAAGAAAGTTATAAAAATAAAAAACATTCACTATTACTGGTACCTGGGAGTCTATAATTGTCAAATAAAGATGGTAAGATACGAAAAGGATCACATAGTTAGAGAGGCAAGAACATAGAAGGAATTGGAAGAGAAGGGGAGTGTTAGCGAAAGCAGAAGTTTGGAAGTATGAAGAGACTGTTGACCTAACTCTCTCCTATGCAAATGGAGGAGGGGCGCTGGATGTCACAGTGGAAGGAAGAGGGAGGATGTGGAAGCTATCGAGATGATTTTGTTTGTTTGTATGGTGTTTTTACGTTGCATGGAACCAGAGGTTATTCAGCAACGGGACCAACGGCTTTATGTGACTTCCGAACCACGTCGAGAGTGAACTTCTACCACCAGAAATACACATCTCTAAAAAACCTCAATGGAATGCGCGAGAATCGAACTCGCGGCCACCGATGGTAGCACGTTAAGACCATACCGATCACGTCACTGAGGCGCTGCAATCGAGATGAATTCTTCAGAA
>NC_087204.1:94059913-94079913 GCF_015104395.2 Macrobrachium nipponense
CCGTAGGTAATCATTTTCCATGTATATGTGAAATGATACGTAGCTGCTAAGCTTATCGATTAAAAAACAAACATATAACGAGCAGCAATTATGGTACTGAAAATTCAGTTATCATACTTATACACTATTTGCAGTTATTGATAAATCCAGCACTCGTAGCAAAATATAATCAAATCATATGGAATTTGCAGTATTGGGAAAACAAATAAAATGTTTTTAAAGTTAATGGCTCTCTCTCTCTCTCTCTCAAATAACACCGTATACATGAATTCACTTATGGGTATATAAACTTTATTAATCTTACGCACCATTCCGTCTCTCTCTCTCTCTCTCTCTCTCTCTCTCTCTCTCTCTCTCTCTCTCTCTCTCTCTAAATAACACCGTGTGCATGAATTCACTTGTGGGTACATAAACTTTATTAATCTTACGCACCATTCCGTATCTCTCTCTCTCTCTCTCTCTCTCTCTCTCTCTCTCTCTCTCTCCTCTCTCTCTCCTCCAATGCAGATATAAATGAAGTCATTCAGAATGAGAATATTTGGGACGTAGTTCTCACGGATTCATGATGCAACATAAACCTAATTTTCGATTTGTTCTCCCTCAGCACCTCCCTGGCAATTTTAGGCATTAAACTATGATAAAGGGCTTTGTTTTGTACGTTATTCATTTGTCTAGGTTGATATTCGAAAACGCTTCCCATATGTTCGGGAATCAATCTTTTATACAAATGGCAATAGCATATATTTGAGAACAAAAAAGAAAAAAATGCAACTACATTTAACACACACACACACACACACACAATATATATATATATATATATATATATATATATATATATATATATATATATATATATATATATATATATATATATATATAATTTGATAGACAGGCAGATAGATAGATAGATACACAATGGTCATCGCCTTATCATACTTTAGATACACAATAGTGCATATTATATATATATATATATATATATATATATATATATATATATATATATTATATATATATATATAGATATATATAATATATATATATATATATATATGATACATAAATAGATAGATACACTATGGTCATTGCCTTATCATACTTCAACTGGAGATTAATTGACAAACATCATATGCCGAAAACTTCTACATTAGCAGCATTAAGCGCCTACAAACGCAGTTCATCAGTGGTATATACTTCAAACACCCTAAGTTCAACGCACCACACACCTTTAGGACACTTTACAAAACCACTTTAACACTTTATAAATATTCTTCTCTCCTCCCCCCGCCCTTTTTCTAACACTTCAAAATATAATCTTTTCACCCATGTTATCATTTCCACATACATACATAGGCCAAACATCATACAGTTCATCAACAACTTTCTTATTTCCTTTCATTCGCTTTCAACACTCACTTTCATAATGGAGACCTGATACTTCATTGCTTCTCCGAGAGATGCTTCCATTGCCATGTTATATTTACAACCTGATATTTCATTGCTTTTCGCAAAGATACTTCCATTGTCATGTTATATTTACAACAAACTATCTGTGCGAATCAACCGTTGCTATTCTTTCATCATCAACGTAAACACTTATTCATCATACCTTTCTGGTTTCCGTCTACCATAATAAAGTTAAGACTTCACAAACTCACATTTTCGCTCAGGGCCTTCCTCTTACAAACACTTTCAAACTCTTTCACTGGTTTCTGCAGCTTATCTTCGCTATCCTCAATTTGCACTGCATGATCTATGAATTCACATAAATCAGTGACCCATCCACTCATAAGCCATCTTCTAATCACCCAGTTTTCCACATACGTCTAGTTTATGTCCTTATTCTTTGACTACTCGCATCAAAGACGCAAATGAGTCGATCCAGGCTTGGGACCACTGATCGACTCACCAGTCAAGAGAAAAGGCACAGGCTTAGCAAACACATCTCTCGAGACATGCACAGAAAAGAAGGTTCCAGCATTCTGTCGCCAATCCCTCTACAAAGGAAAAGGAAGCACTGAGAAAAATATACATATGCATACCCACTGTGTGGGAGTATACATTATATATATATATATATATATATATATATATATATATATATATATATATATATAGATATATATATATATCATATATACATATATATATATATTACTATACATATAAATATATGCATTAAGTTACAAATGTCCTTTAATATCCAATTCGTTCTACCTCGAATTAATATATTTTCATATATGCTAACCGAAGGGGAATTTTTTAGTTCATAATAAACTGAAAATTCCTCTTCGGTTAGCATATATGAAAATATAATTAATTCCGAGGTAGAGCGAACTGGATATTAAAGGACATTTGTAGTTTAAGGCATGTATATGAATCACGATGATGGGATAAGATTCATATATATATATATATATATATATATATATATATATATATATATATATATATATATATATATATATATATATATATATATATATATATATGTGTGTGTGTGTGTGTACATACACCTATATAATTTGTCACTAATTTAACAAAGCGATAAAAAAGATAAAAAGTCACACCGGTAAGTCAGTCAAGTACATAAAAAATACGACGTTAAAAATTCGTGATACCAGCAGGTCATAGTCAAATGAAACTGGACAAACCAATTACTCTGTCACTCGAAGCGACCTGACTATTGATTAACCTGTCAAAGGGTTAGCTATCCAGCTCTTTTCTTTCTTTCTTTCTTTTCTTTTAGCCTTTGACCACCTCTGCCTCTTCAAGGCATACATGAGCGTCTTCCTAACTGTCCTGGATGTGTTTTTTTTTAGCAATGCAATGTGTGCTTTAAAAAGCAATACATTATTATAATCTGTGTAGAATTAATTTGGCTTTTTCTTATAAGTTTTTATAGCAACTACATAACAAGAGACATAATACAGTACAAAAATATTCGCTCTCAAAGCCTATCCTAACATTCTCCAAACCACTAACAATAATAAAAAAAAATACGTCAACTATAAAAATTAAAAGGGGATTGGTAGAGGTAACATACATAACAATAAAAGCAAATAAAATTGCCGATAAAAGAGAAACATGTAGTTTAAAAAGTAATATATTATGATAATCTGTGTAGAATTAATTTGGTTTATTCTTATACAAGGTTTCTATAGCAATTACATAACAAGAGACGTAATAAGAGTAAAATAATATTCGCTCTCTAAGCCTATCCTAACATTCTAAAAACCACTAACAATAACGAAAAAAAAATACGTCAACTGTAAAAATTAAAAGGGGATTGGTAGTGGTAATATACATACCAATAAAAACAAATAAAATTGCCGATAAAAGAGAAACACGATGATAACGGCATGCGATCATATCTGCAATAGGAGCCATAACATGAACAGTAATAAAACAGAACATAACTACACTGGTATTACAGGGAAAGCAAACCACCTTTGCATATCTGAATCCACGAGGACTTTCTCCCATCCTTTCCTACACCTTGTATGCCTCCCCACCCACGCTGAAAAAGGGCACCCTCAAATATATAACTTTATGTTCTATTTATGCGCAACAGAAGTTTCCCCTCAGGGCTGACTTCCTCTGCCATGTTATAAACAATGTTTACTTTCGAAGCGTACTTCTTTGTCTGCGAGCGATACAATGCTGCTCTGCTCTGCCTAACATCGTTTAGTCTTTTATGCCTATGCAAATGACGGAAATGTAAACTTACTTTCATATTCTGAGCATTTGTATGTTTACAGCATCATTCTATAATACTGCAATGTACGTTTATCATCTATAGTTATTATTAACAATAATCTTTACAAGGTGGGAAGCCAGACAAGACATTTACTCTAGCAAACTGTAATGTAAGGCAATTTCAAAAACTTCCAAAAGACAAGCAACCCATGTTAAAAAACAGTTACGCAGAGAAGGAGATTACAGTTGAATACATATATATACAAAAAGCAAATGTATACACATTCAAGAAAAGTAGCGGAGAAATAAATTAGAAGGTCGTCTCGATTTACTGAAGAAGCAGATGTACATGAACAAAAATGATTCAGCGCCGTTCTCTCGTTTGTGCCCAATATGTTCGCCTTTGGTGCTCAACTGTGTCTATAGACGCCCACCAAAGAGGCGTGAACTGATGTTTGTTGCATGCAGCACGGGAGCTCAAGAGTTCATTTTCTCCCCAAAAAAAAGCAGCAGGTGGAAACATGCGTGTAAACATGATACACTTCAGTTAAAAAGCTGCAAACAAGATTTTTTAAAAATTCTACAATAAAAAGCACGAGAAGGATTGATGTGAATGATCGAAGCTCATGATTTGAAAGGGGAGGGGTCTGTTGAACTAAAACCGATCAGAACTCTCGCCATTATCGACATATTTCTTAGTGATGAACACCAACCGCAAACTTTGGGCTTCCATCGAAATTTCATTGATTTCATTGCAATAGTAGCAAACTAGACACGCTCTCTCTCTCTCTCTCTCTCTCTCTCTCTCTCTCTCTCTCTCTCTCCATGTCAATCTCTTGAGACTTTGAAACGTGACGAAAGACGTAAAAGGAGTCATAGTGGAAGGAAACCAAACGCATTGTAGCACATTTTCTTGCTTCTTGAAAACTATAAACTTAAGTTAAAATCATTTCATGTGGATGTTTGATCGTTCCCTATCATTTAGAAAAAAATAGAAATAAGCCTCATTCATATAAAAATATGTATTAAATATTCACCATCGAAAAGATTCTTGAAAACACAATAGCTTAAGATCAGGGCAACTAACAAGATCCGTAAAAATAAGAATACCTTTATTTACTACTTTCATAGCATAAATTTCATCGGAAAACTCTAGCAACATCTAATAAATCGCTCAAAACTGATAATACAGAAATAAAAAAAAATATCTGCTACATGTACAGTCTCCACTAAAAGTAAGTCTAAACTAACACTGACTTGAAGTATATTCGTAGCTGTCACAATGTAAAATATTAGTGAAATTATTAGAAAAACAAAAGTAACCCCGTAGGATTTTCACGCCCGCAAACGGTGTGGTGACAATGGCATGGGATTTTAAGCCAGTAATAAAGAGATTTATTATAAGGTGTAGTGTAAAGCCCTTCAGCAAATCAAAATTCATAGAGTAAGAGATGGTTCTGAAACTGCAAAGGTTAATGATGATGAAAAGGGACTTTGGAAAAATGTTACGAGAAATACACGTTCTGGTGCGCGAAGGTATGTTCTTGCAAAGAAGTATTCAACTACCACCTTTTCTAGATGTAATATCAACCATATTGTCAACAATCATCTAAATACCTATTTATACAAATGCATCTACAAGGCAAATTGAATATTTGAATAGTTACCATAAGAACAAGTGTATGATCATGTAAAAAAACAATGCGAACCTGAAATTAAGCTGTTGACTTACACACACTTTCAATAAATTTCATCATAACAGCAGAATTAAAAAAATTATACCATATATATATACAAAATAACTCCATTCTATCGCTATATTACATAAGTAAGAACAAATGCCCTTGTCCACTATTACTACGCATATTGGGGATTCAGTGTCTCACTTTCTGCTTCTGCTTCTGTTTCTGGAATTCACCATTTATCAAAGAGAGAGAGAGAGAGAGAGAGAGAGAGAGAGAGAGAGAGAGAGAGAGAGAGAGAGAGAGAGAATTTCCACAAAACAAACTGAATTACATAAGACAACAATCGTACCAAATCCACCTGCTTCGCTTTTTATTACCAGAAAATAGTACATCTTTTCGAGAGATGCGCCTGTGGGAAAATCTTGTCAGCAAGTTATCGTTTGAAGAAATCATTGTAATCTTAGCTGACTGCCAATCTGCTGTTATGATCCAAATGACGTTCAATCGACGCCTAGTCAATTTCCAGCGTAACTTATAAATTTTGATAATGATATATAGGATGATTTGAGGCTTACGAGAGGGGGAAAAAATAACCTGCCGATCATCTTACAATCACGACCGAAAGGACCAATCGCCCTTTACGAACACTTTTGGTAATGGCAACATTTCAAGGCTCATCACCGGAGACAGGCGTTCGATCCCTGGACTGAGCAATGCACCTTTGCACTGAATTACTGAATTATGTAACTGGTTGTTAGTCAATTATCGCGGGGTCACTATAGCACTGGAGAGAGAGAGAGAGAGAGAGAGAGAGAGAGAGAGAGAGAGAGAGAGAGAGAGAGAGAGAGAGCAAATGGACTGGGGTTCGAAATGACGCAGTCATGAGTCATCAGTACAATCAGAACGAGTACCATCACATAATTACGACCGAGGGTCCCGGAAAAGGTAGCTACTCACAAACCACCGATACGAGACCATTCTCTCTCTCTCTCTCTCTCTCTCTCTCTCTCTCTCTATACACACACACACACACACATATATATATATATATATATATATATATATATATATATATATATATATATATATATATATATATATATATATATATATATATATATATATATATATAAATATATATATATATATATATATATATATATATATATATATATATATATATATATATATATATATATATATATATATATATATATATATATATATATATATATATATATATATATATATATATATATATATATATATATATATATATATATATATATATATATATATATATATATGCGCGTTTATATATGCATGTATACACACACTCATATACTCTCTCTCTCTCTCTCTCTCTTCGTCTCTCTCTCTCTCTCTCATTGATACTACATATGAGGCAATAAAGCAGCATACCTACGAAGAAATAAATTACGATATGACAACAGAAAAGCAAAATCCCGAAGAGGCTCTACCCAGATCTATACAATGACGGGAAAGAGGAAAAATAGACAAGAAAGACAAAATCTGCAACCTTTTGAAAAGAGGGAATTGCAGATTTGGAGAAAGATGTTACTACAAACATCCTAAGATATGTCAAAACTATGAAATATATGGTAAATGTGCATACTTAGATGGATATGGGATGATTGCAGAGATCTGCATCCAAAAATATGTAAAAACCTAAAAGAAGGAAAAGGATGTAAGTTCGACAAAAATGCAAATATATGCACCCTGTAGCCAGGAATCATAATCAAATAAATAACCAACCAAGTAATAAAATCCAAATAAGAAAGAAACAAATAAAGAGAGAAATCAAGAATATCAGGTAAAAGAGAAAAGCAAACCACCAATGAGATATGCAGAGGTGTCAGCAAAAAATTTCAAAGCATCAGCTCCGAAATTCTACTCAAGAGATAATAACTGTATTTATTATGCAAGAGGATATTGCAGAAACGGAGAAAATTGCAGATTCAGACACAAAATGAATAATTATGATGAAGGAAGATCAAATATTATGGAAAAGTTGGATTTTTTAAATGTCAGAATTTCTGGAAATGAAAAAAAGAACAACATACCAGAACAGGAAAGAGACATGGAAAATCCTTATTTACTTACCAGTATTAAATGAAGGAGGAAAACACGCAAACCATCATAGTGATGAATGCGCAGGGTTTAGTTACGAGTAACTCAAAAAGAAAAATAGAATACTTAGAAGAACTAACCCAAAATGAAAAAAAAGAAAATAGATATAATGAATATAAGTGAAACCTGGTATTCCCAAGAGACTGGGAATGATGATCAAATAAAAGGGTTCCAAACTTATAGATTCAGATAGAAAAAATAGGAATCAAGGGGAACCGCAATATATGGGAAAGACAAAAAACAAGGAAAAATATATGAGAAATATAGTAACTCAGAATGTGAACTAATAGCGGTAGAATTTGAATCTGAAAAATTGATGAACATAGTAATATATAGACCTCCTAATACTAAAGAGTTTGACTTAATAATTGAAAAAATTGGATGATATATGTAGAAATCACAAGGACTGGACTATTCTCCTATCTGGTGACTTCAACTTTCCTTTCGTAGAATGGAAAGAACGAATAGGAGATTGTGGTTGTACTTATACATATAAAAAAGAGAGTAATAGTAGTGCAGAAGATAAGAGGCAATTTGAAAAGCTATTAGATATGCTACTAGAATACAACATTCAACAAATAAATCACCTGCCAACAAGAAAGGAAAATACTTTAGACCTAGTATTTGTGAACGAGATGAATTATGTTTAAAGAAATAATAGTTTATAATGCGAATATTTCAGACCATAATGTCATAGAATTAACAGTTCATTCCAAAGCAAGTGAAAATAGAGATAAGCAAGAAATGAAAAAGTGGGAAGGATATGGAAAATACAACTTCTACAGTAAAAATATAAAATGGTCAGAAATTAATGAAGAATTAAACAAAGATTGGGATAACATTTTCGTAAGTGATGACATAAGGGTAAATACGGAGATATTATATAAAATATTTGGAGAAAATAGTGGAAAAATATATACCGAAGAAGAAAAGTAAACATCATTCATGCATACCAAGAGACAGAAGGATCTTGTTCCAGAAAATCAGAAAGTGGAAAAAGGTCTTGCAAAAGAAAAAAATGCATGGAAAGTTATAGAACTAAAAAGTAAGATAGAAAATGCAGAACAAAAGATTATACAATCAAAAGAAAATGAAAAACGGGACTTGGAAGAAAAACCCTATTAAATATCAAGCAAAACCCCAAGCTATTATACTCATATGCGAAGAAGATGAATAAAAGAAGAATAGAAATAGGCCCTCTGAGAATTGAAGGGAGATTAACGAATGAAAAAAAGGAAATTTGCAACATACTGGCAGAACGATATAAGAGAGAATTCACCCCTAGAATAGATAATGAAGATAATGATATAGAAGTAAGGGATGAAAATAGTGAATATTTAGCTGACATAGATATTAATGAAGCTGATATTGTGCAGGCTATTAATGAAATTAAAAATGGAGCTGCTGCAGGCCCTGATGGAATTCCTGCTATTTTGTTAAAGAAAGTAGTTCATTCTATCGCAAAGCCACTTGCAATATTATTAAGACAAAGTGTAGATACAGGCAAGATTTATGATGAGCACAAATTAGCATATATTACCCCTACTTTCAAAAGTGGATCAAGACTAGAGGCAAGTAAATTATAGGCCTGTGAGTCTAACATCACATATTATGAAAGTGTATGAAAGGGTAATGAAGAAAAATATTATGAAACATTTAATAAAAAATAATTTGTTTAATAAAGGACAACATGGTTTCGTACCCGGAAAAAGTACACAAACCCAACTGTTAGTCCACCGTGAGAACATATTCAAAAATATGAAAAGCGGAAATGAAACAGATGTGGTTTATTTAGACTTTGCAAAAGCTTTTGATAAAGTAGACCATAATATATTAGCGAAGAAAATTAGAAAACACAATATCGTGGATAAAGTAGGAAGATGGTTAAAAGAATTTTTACACAACAAAAGAAAACAGATAGTTATTGCAAACGACGAGAATCGGATGAAGTCAAAAGGGTAATATCCGGTGTGCCGCAAGGTACGGTGTTAGCTGCAATACTGTTTGTTATTATGATTGAAGACATAGACAATAATGTGAAGGATTCGGTAGTGAGTAGTTTCGCAGATGACACAAGAATAAGTAGAGAAATTACTTGTGATGAAGATAGGAACGCTCTACAAAGAGACCTTAACAAAGTATATGATTGGGCAGAGGTAAATAGGATGGTATTTAACTCTGATAAATTTGAATCAATAAATTATGGAGACAGAGAAAGAAAGCTATATGCATATAAGGGACCTAATAATGATACCATCACAAATAAGGAAGCAGTTAAAGACCTTGGTGTGATGATGAATAGGAACATGTTATGCAATGATCAAATAGCAACTCTGTTGGCAAAATGTAAAGCAAAAATGGGAATGTTGTTACGGCACTTCAAAACAAGAAAAGCTGAACACATGATTATGCTTTATAAAACATATATTCGTAGTCCACTTGCCAATATTGCAATATGATATGGTACCCACACTATCAAAAGGATATTGCACAAATAGAGAGTGTACAAAGGTCCTTTACAGCTAGAATAGAAGAAGTTAAGGACCTAGACTACTGGGAAAGACTACAACTTCTAAAATTATATAGTCTAGAAAGGAGAAGAGAACGCTACATGATAATTCAGGCATGGAAACAGATAGAAGGAATAGCAGAAAATATCATGGAACTAAAAATATCAGAAAGAGCAAGCAGAGGTAGATTAATAGTGCCCAAAACTATACCAGGAAAAATAAGGAAAGCACACAGGACATTAATCCACTACGCCACCAGCATCGATAATGCAGCGTCTATTCAATGCGTTGCCAGCTCATCTGAGGAATATATCAGGAGTGAGCGTAGATGTGTTTAAGAATAAGCTCGACAAATATCTAAACTGCATCCCAGACCATCCAAGATTGGAAGATGCAAAATATACCGGAAGATGTACTAGCAACTCTCTGGTAGACATTAGAGGTGCCTCACACTGAGGGACCTGGGGCAACCCGAACAAGATGTAAGGTCTGTAAGGTAAGGTAAGGTCTCTCTCTCTCTCTCTCTCTCTCTCTCTCTCTCTCTATATATATATATATATATATATATATATATATATATATATATATATCATATATATATATGCATGTATACATACACTCATATATTCTCTCTCTCTCTCTCTCTCTCTCTCTCTCGTCTCTCTCTCTCTCTCTCCTCTATATATATATATATTAATATATTAGATAATTATTAATATATATATATAAATATATATATATATATATATGCCCCGTGCATGTATAAATATGTATACACACTTATATATTATATACATAGGTATATATACATATACTATATATATATATATATTATGTATCTAAACAAATAAAAAGTATAAAAATACTAACTACAGTTCTCCCTTACAATATAGAAATCTTGATATAGTACCGTATAAGGCATAATTTTAGTGTGATGCCTGAAGGTACCTTCACCAACATTAGCATAAAATGCTAATGTCAGAATATCTTATACGATAAGTCAGTAACTTTTCCTTTAGACGTAAACCTTACTATTTTCGGATCTATCTTGAATTAGAAATTATTGATAATTTGTTGATGTGAATAAATAATTTCCACACAGACACACTATATATATATATATATATATATATATATATATATATATATATATATATATATATATATATGATATATATAGATATATATATATATAGATATATATATATATAGATATATATATATATATATATATATATATATATATATATATTATATATATATATATATATATTATATAATCTAAATCTACTGGATACTTTTTGCAAGATACGTGTGTAATTTTTAACTATAATAAAAAAATATATAAATAAAAATTCATTATAAACAACAAAGATTAGTCGAATCTAAACGGAGAGAAAATCCAACGAAATCAGCTCGCCTTGAATTATTAACTCTCTCCCCTAAGGAGCGCTAAGTGGTTTCCCCCATGACGCATAATAAATTCATAGGGCAAGTCGGTTCCGTAATTGGGCCAAACTCAAAACTACGAAGGAATTTCCTCTAACGATAGTGCTCACACAAAATGTGGACTGATTACACAGTATCTCTTTCAGATTGTTGTAAAGTAGGATATCTATTAGATTTCCAGCAAAAAAAAAAATAATAATAATTTTCACGTATAACTAACTATACACAAATACTCGTAGGTACATACAACGAGATTTCTTCCAAGATTCAGCAGTTAGAAATATGAATGTGGTTATGATCGCTGTGTTTTCTGTTATGTTCGAAATTTACAACGTATGTATTTTTATTGTTTCACGGTGTTCTTCAATACCTTGGAAATGAAGCCTGGAGTTTTGACACGTTGCAATAAAGAGTACACTTGAGCGTTCTCTGGTGTACTTTCCCGCCTTCTTGTCTATATATATATATATATATATATATATATATATATATATATATATATATATATATATATATATATATATATATCTATATATATATCTATATATATATATATATATATATATATATATATATATATATATATATATATATATATATATATACATATATTATATCTATATATATATATATTATATATATAATATATATAGATATATATATATATATATATATATATCTATATATATATATATATATATTATATATATATATATCTATATATATATATATATATATATATGTATATATATATATATATGTGTGTATGTATATATATAAAACTTCTCGGAGTACTGGTTTAAAATTTAGTTAATACCGCTGTATGAGTACAAAGTTTTCTCCGGTGTTCATCTTTCATGCAGTAGTAAAAGAATGATTATTTTTCTGGTTCTGTGGACCCATCCACAGTTATGAGAAAATTCCTTGCACTGCTCATTAGAGAAACAATATACAGTACGCAGCGGGAGTATTCTTCTTTGATCTTTTTTCCTCACGATCTTTGATGACGTTATGCTTTATAATAGCATCGTCCTTATATCATTATGAAAACCATATAATTACAAATACTCGACTACACGTTGTAGTTTTGCAATTTTTTTTAAATTATGAAACCATAAAAAACTTTGTACACACACAAATAGAAGAGCTTCGAATATAGAATTTAGCCCAGAGGCCACGCGCTGGGACCTATGAGGTCATTTACCGCTGGTACTGAAATTGACAGTAAGTGCGTTTGAACGGTTTAATAGGATGAAAACCTCGCAGTTGGACTATGAAAATATTGGTAGGAGAGGGTGGCAAGTGAGATGTTAGAACGAGAATATGAAAGGAGGTACAGTAAAAGGAATGAAAGGGGTTGCAGCTAGGTGCCGAAGGGACACTACTAAAAACCATAAGTAATGCTTGCAGTATGAAGGAGTATACAAACATGAAATCTGAAAAGGAAAGCTCGGAGTGGAAAGTAAAGCTGGGTTATGGCAAAAATTCAGCGTTTAAGTAAGTACAAAGTCGCGATGATCAATATCTTATGAAGTAGGAGTTCTGTGCTAATTATGCCAGTCAATAATGCTGGAGATTAACATCACCCCGCATCATCCCAGACCCCTCCACCCCACCCCCCTCTACGACTACCCTTTTACAGTTTAACTGAATTTTCACCAAGGCTAAGAGCTTCTCAACTTCAAGTTAAAGAGCAAGATGATAAATGACACGGATTCTCACTGAAAGATCACTAAGCATGTCGTCAGTGAAAGCTAAGACCACTAACGGTCCCGAAACATTAACCAGAGGAACGTCAGTCATGATCGATTTGAGTTCAATAAAAACACGTCGACTCCCTTCTACTGGTCAATATACAACTTGAATAGCAATTAAGTATTTTCTATTGATCGTTAAAATAAAACAAAAATGGAATATTTGTCTACTGCGATATATCTCTTAAACGACTACTTGTATAAATAAATCACTATGCTTTCACTGCCTTTTCTAAGAACCACCCTCTTTAAGGAAAGATATTATTGACCACTGATGACAAAAAACAGTTGTTAGCAACCAAGCAAAACCTCCATAACTACAGTAACAGTTTCACTTTGAGACATTAGTGTCGCTTCAAGCAAAATATTGATACCAAAACCTTGAAACCGATGAACATTTTCTAAAAATCAATTGATTTGCTGTTGAGACTTGTGAAAGTAATGCGGAAATGACAGCAGAGAAATTTAAGTAAACAAGTAGCATCAGTAAACATCTACCGCCATTTGGAAACCAACAACAACAAGGACCAAATGCTCGACTAAACCATTAGTCATCGGTCTGGATGCTAAAATAATAGTTTTTTATATATCAAAAATCTTATCCAACCCTCTGATTTTTCAACAAGAATTTGTTTAATTAAACTCCACAGATAGTCATTTAAATAAAAAAAACGATGCCTGTCATCACCAGATAAGGTTAGAAAGGTGAATATTAACATAAAAATTTTCTCTCCCTTAAAAGGTCACAGAAGTTTCCATTTGACTGAGTCAAAGACACCAATTCGGTCACTAACGTTGTGCTGGCCACGTTTCGCGTTCTCAGCTCATTTGTGAAAGTCACCAAAACAAAGTCTTTAAAGAAGTCACTTTGACTCCTCAAACATCAGGAAATCTCTCTTTTTTTTCTGTTTCCCGAGTCTTTGACTTTTCCATAACATCTTTAGAGATCAAACAGATACCACCAGATGGCTACCACTTGCCTCGCAAATGCTTGGCACTCAACCAATAACTTAAGTCAGGCATGGGTGATTTGTCTTTTCAAAGCATCAGTAACTTTCTATCACCAGTTACTACAGTTTAGCAACATTATTCTATACATGTCCAATGACCCATTCATTATACGTAACATTTCACACTAGATTATTTACATTCACGCGCGCGCACACACATACTGAGGGAGAGAGAACCCTAAGGCACAGTGATCCAAAGTATAGAATCAAGGATATGAAGAGAGAGAGAGAGAGAGAGAGAGAGAGAGAGAGAGAGAGAGAGAGAGAGAGAGAGAGAGAGAGAGAATTTTTTACAGCAAATTAAAACAAACTTCTGAAGAGCAATATCTTTTCCTATGCGAGCTCGGGCAGTAATACATCTATCAAGACTGACAGACAAAGTTTCTCTTCCAAACAATACTAACCTTATTTACTAGAAACTTTGTTTTATTATGGATAACCAAAAGACCATTGCACTCATATTTGCAAGGAGAATGCCACTTCAAACACGCGGGTGAGTTTAGACAGGAGAAACGAACGACTTTCATCTTTACTTGGATGTGCTCCAGATCCTTTGAATCATGGGTGCTTGCTTGCCCGTGTTGAGGATACTTTACAAAAGGCAAATATTTCCTTAATTTTGTTCTTCGAGTTTTTTTGTCGAGGAAAGGAGAGAATCCATTCAAGTACCTCGACGAAATTAAACTTGAAGAATACATAAAATCAACAATGTGGAAAGGATAAACATTTCTACAGAAGGGTTTGGTGGTTGACTACTTAGATATAGTGCCCAGATAGATCATCAAGTATATCAAAATTAGATCGTTTAATGTTAATAAGCCTTCCAGTAAATGCTCCAGCAAGTGGTGTCTATATCATATCTGCTTCATTGAAAACTACTCTGAGCAAATATTAGGAGGCATTAAGGCGCTCTGCTTTTTTATATATAAATTTTCGGTATACTGGAATTAATAAATAAAATAACGGACCGCTCCCAAAACACTCCTCAGTGAACACGTATCCCGGCTTAACCTCAAATTCTGATCTAGATCGATTGCTCTTTCATCCAGAGCCCATCCTCCACTAAATTTCCCTGGAATCCTTCAGTAGCGTTCTGGTGTACTACCTTGTAGGAAAACAAAAACAAACAAACATACGATTGACTGCAGAAACCTCCACGTAACCCGCGAGTCGAGGTAACTATACCAGATAATGTCTTCGAGAAACAAATAGCTTTTGAGGGCCGCTGTAATGACAGCCTGAGAGGCGATGCAGCCGTTCTCCCGTCAGATTACTGTTGATGAAAGTAACAGATGGAACGACGCGTCGCTTGAAGTGTCGAACCCGAGCCTCACAGCTTCTCTTAATAGTTTAATAACGGTCGTATTGACAGATTTAATCGAATTGCCGACATTTGCGACGTTCACTGGAGCGTGTCAAGCCGTGCAGAGCATCGCCAGATACACTGGTGAAGCATGTATACAAGCCTTGTGCTCCATCTGAGAGTTCAATCTCTTTATAAACACTATCGTCATCATCCTGAGTATTAACAAAGATGGACGCTGGATAACATCTGCTCAACTTTGTGACTGATGTCATTATCCGTAAGCAATTATAAATGACTTAATCACTGTGCTGGATTAATATTTACGATGAATTTCTCAATATTTCACGATAGTAAAGTACACTAAATATCCAAGACATTTAAAGATACTGTCTTCAAAATTATTGACCCGTTTAGCATTGACGGCCGGTTAACCACAAGCCGTTGGTTTAAAGATTATTATTTGATAAAATCTCAATCTCTAGATGAAATTCAAACATTTTATGCACTTCTGACTTGTTACAAAACTTTGACCGACAAACAATACGAATACAACAGGTCGTGAACATTTTTACGCTTGTGTGTGAAGTAAATTATTTTCTTAAACTTAATAAATGTATAATTCAAGCAGTATTAGACAGGTCCTGGCGTGCCCATAATCTTTTCAGCACAAAAATAAAAGAAGAAGAAGAAGAAGAAGTTTCTTAGGGGTGAGAAAAGGAGAGAGACGCAACACAAGGGTGAAAAGCTTGAGAATGGAGGATTGGGGTGATGCAGGAGATAGGTATCGATAAATCTATCTGCTGTCATTTCTTCACGCACGGACAACTACCTTCTTCTCATAACATCGTCTCGATCTGATCAAAGAAAGCATCTTAAGTGACAAGAGATTTTCAGGGTGATCGCTGTTCACGGTCGGTGTTAAAGTGAGATTAGTTTTGGATGTGGATGAAAACAGTGATTCGTGAAAAAAAATGCGCGTCATAAAATTTTGAAAATAAAAAAGTAGCAAAGGAAAAATATATAAATATACTTTTGATATACTTTCTTCGTTATATCAAACAAACTTTTATGTTAAGTTCGTTGTAGTATATTTTTCAAGGGCAACACAGAAATATTCTTTCTAGCTATCAATTTAAACAAGCATGATAATGATAAGTAGAAATTCTTCAAAAACTAATGCATCTTCCACTGGGAATAAAAATACATTCTGCAAATTGGAAACTTTTCACAGTAGAATCTTCTATTCTATTAAATAAATAATTCTATTAACGACATTAAATCAACATCGAGTAACTACCATGAAGATGAGATATGCTCTCATAATTCTAAAATAATTTGACTCATAAAATTATCGTCCAAAAATAATTTCTTTACATTATTTTACCGAAGACAGGAGAGGGCTATTTCTTATAAAGCACTCATAACAAGCACTTAGTTACGGCACACTACTCCATCCCTCCGTGCACGAGAATTATAAAATTTCTTTAATCTACTATATATAAAGAAATGAAAAATATGAATAACAAAGAAGTTATCACATAGCATGAAATTTTTCTTTAAAATGCAGCATAATCTGGAGTAAAAAGTAAAAAAAAAAAAAAGTTCTTGAAAAAGGAAGAAAAGAATGACAACAATACCATAAATTAAATTATTTTTGTCACTTTATGGAATCCATGCCCTCTCATGCAGCCTCAACATATTCCACTGAAACTTGACTACAATCTCGTCAATTTGTGACTCAGAGAGAGAGAGAGAGAGAGAGAGAGAGAGAGAGAGAGAGAGAGAGAGAGAGAGAGAGAGAGAGTAGTATATCCATACAATTATCAAAGCATGAAAGTGTATTTCCCCACCAACAACAACAACAACAACATTTTACTATTATTATTATTATTATTATTATTATTATTATTATTATTATTATTATTCACTTATTATTTATTATTATTATTATTATTATTATTATTAATTATTATTATTATTAAATAATTAATTAATTTAATAATAATTAATTAATTAAATAAAATAAAAATAATGAATAATAATAATAATAATAATAATAAATAATAATAATAAAATAATAATAAAATAATAAGGTAGGGAACATCCCAATTTAGTTGACGCTTCCCGCATTTCCCTGCGTGTAAACTTACAGCAATTGAATTTTAGGTCTAAAATTCCCCCCCTTAAGTACTCTTGGCGACAAGTAATGGCAGAATGTCTCGCCACCTAATGGTGAAAGATAGAAAAAAAATTCTCTCGAGCACTTTAACTTGCCACTTCTTCACTCTCACCCTATTTACATAGCTGTATCTCACGAGAAAGGTGATCTAAATATACATACTTGCAATCATTTTTTTACGTTATCCACAACCATTAGTGCATAACTTAAAGACTGGCTTACCGTACCCGGCCTCAGTTCAATTACGCGTACACGTTAACTGATAAAATAAAAATAAAAAAATAAATCTAATACACCCGAGATTTTTTTACCTGAAAAAATCCAGACGAACAAATCCCCGTGTACGCTAGTATTCACAAAAGCTAATGGTCACTTGCACCAGATATACAAAGTATTTTAATTTCACAAATATCCCTTGACTTAGCGATTTCCAGAAAATTTTTGGAAGCAAGTAAGAAATAAATAAAGAGGTTCTCCCTTTTGCGCATTGGATGATAGAATTTGGGCCAAAAGCCAAGCGCTGGCTCTATGAGGTCATTCAGCGCTGTAAGGGAAATATACAGTACAAAGGTTTGAAAGGTATAACAGGATGAAAACCTCGCAGTTGCACTATGAAAAAATTGATACGAGAGAGTGGAAAGAAATATATATATGAACGAAAATGAATGGAGATACAGCAGAAGGAATGAGAGGGGTTGCAGGTAGGGGATGAAGGGACGCTGCAAAGAACATTAAGTAATTAATGCCTACAGGCTGCTTTTTCTGATGGAATTCTAAGACACAAGATAGACAAGAGTGAGGCTGACCTACCTTCCACTGGCACACATACCTAACAGTACTGAACTGAAAACCGAAATGTGTGTCAATATCTAAATAATCACACCAATATTAAAAACAGCTTTCATCATTGATTACGAACTGTAAGGAAATACGCACACACAAAATTTACACGGGAACTATCTCTTAAGAGGCAGCATTTATGAAAGAAACGAAAAATTTAACACCTTTCGCAGTGTCATTTGACCTCCTGATATAAATAGGGGCTGAAGTGATGCCTAATGGAAGGGAGGGTCATGCCAGAGGGATGGAAGGGGGGGGGGGGGGGGGGGTGGGGGGGGGGGGGGGGGGGGGGGGGGGGGGGGGGGTGGGGGGACGGGGGGCACGGGAGGGGTATCTATAGACGTACAAAATAACGACCGAGCCATAGCAGCCTCCCAAACCATTTCCTTGATGACAGCACAACACAATGGCTTGGGGATCCGACCTTATTTCCGACGCCCTTGGAGACCCCACCAAGGGATACTATTTTTGTTTTCAAGATAGGACTACCTATCTCTATCTTCATTTGAAAAACGCGTTTCGTTTTCCGTTAACAGACTGGTATCAACAGGTAAGACCTTTCTTTATCTATTATTGTTCCTTTTGTTAATATTTTTATGCATTATCAAATCTCTCCCACGTTAAGTAGCACCAGTATACAAAAAACACGTTTCACTGCTTATTATTCATTAAAAACACCTTGCAATGAAAGCGAAATAATAACAGCAAAACACAGCAAGCATAACGAAATAGACTTTAACCGTCAAATTAGAAAAAATCATGTAATAATTTATTCATTACATATCTCACATAAAAACATGAAAGAGTCCTTGTCGCCACTGCTAAAATAAAAAGAAAATATCAACAACATCATATCATTTTATGTCACTGTAACAGTCTACCGACATCTCATTCCCAAAACAAACATATGACACTTTACAAAAATGTACATCGGCCAAGATGTATATGCTGACATCACCCTCTTCCCCAAAACAAACATATCACAAACTTCGAGTCGAATGCAATCGCTGGATGACATCTGACTTTCTTTTTTTTTCTTTCCCCTTTTCAGGTAAGGAACGCGTATGTATGGCAACGTGGTGTTCGGCGGCGCAGGACGGTCGGGGCAACCTTGAGAGAATGCAAAGCTCAACGGAGCGCAGACCGGCAACGGGTAATGATTGACGAACGCATACGCTCTGTAAATCCCTGTAATTACGTCCAAATCACAGATCAATTTAGAGTGAATGGGTACAACCATGGATGTCATTGGGTCCTTTTTCTTGCCCGGAGGGCGCTTTGAGGAGCCCTCGAAGGCCGTGACTCGTATCACAGCTTCCATATCTGTGTTTGGTATTTTTTTTCTCCCTTCTCGTTTTCAAGACAGGTGTTTATGCCTTCTTTATATGGAAATGTAAATTCCAAGGCTCATATA
>NC_087204.1:94084913-94112413 GCF_015104395.2 Macrobrachium nipponense
AAACCCACTTCCGTCGCCGTGGATAATTGTAAAAGATGTTACATTGGCTTAAGGTAGAAAAATGTGCTTCTTTTGCAATCACCGAGGATTAATTTAAGTCTCGACTTAAGCGAAACGAGCCGACTTCCCAATGGCCAAAATCTTTAAAAATAAAATTTATTATCGCGAACGACCCACAAACCATTTGCTAAATACAATAAATGTTGTAAGCAGCATCACGACCATATAAAGGAGTTATTAACCACATACCAGGTACTAAATATGAAATATATGAAAAACATAATATGAGAAAAAAAACACCACCGCTATTTAATAAATACCACTGCGAAAGATAAAAACTGCGCTGCTTCGAGGTTCAAAGAGCATGGACTAAACCCCATTAGGAAACGGACTATCCTGTGATAAAGCTGTATATGGAGTAATTACCTATCATCACTAAACCGCACTCGGCAGCTTTCCCCTATTTTGATCGTCACAAGTACAGTAAGGCGATGCTTGTTAATGACATCCGATAATGAGATAAACAATCCCATGTAAATGTGAAGGACATCGTTATTACAACGATTCCTCATCGTTATCAGCAGGAAGAATTTAAATAATTATTTTCATTGCAAGCATCATTGGAACAGAGAATAAATATGGGAGCAGTAATATTAACGTCAGTCACGTAGCACCATCGTCCGCAAATTAAGAGGAGACTTTGGGGATTTATAAGAAGAGAAAAATACAGATTTTAAAAGGCCAAATTAGAGAATTCAGAACGAATCAAACCAAAATTCTTCAAACCTCTACAATGACAGTTGCTAAAGAAATTCGCCGATGAGAGTAATAAATTTCGGATATTCAGAGGCGTGGATATAAATTGGGGGAACGGGGGAAACTTAGATATGCATTTTAGAAATAATACGTTATTGAGCCGGTGGCTTTCAAGGGAGAAGTAAATATATTTACGTATCAACAGGTGAAACAAACTGAACTGTTTGCCTTCTTTTACACTGTTATGCATGTTGATTTTTCATACAGTATGAACACCCCTTTCTGCAGAAGCCCGTTAGTGAAGTTTTCCCTCACAATAATAATAATAATAAGAATAATAATAACTAAACAGGAAATAAGTACGCATATTTCGAAAGAGAATCGAGAATTGTTCAAACGACTAGAAAACAATGATGACGAACTGAAACAAATGTACCTTCAAACCTCTAACGAATGGGTTACATCAAAAAATACCTACAAGACCCATATTAAAATCACCTAACGACTGAATTCCGTAGACATTCCCGAGTCTAATGCGCCAACCATTCTCGCAGGTAACAAGTAGGCGCATCCGTCCTCCGTCCGGGGCGTGATTGGAAGCCAAGCCGCAACCAGTGTAACGAATTGTTCCAGCGTCGGTGAATGGAATAAAGAAATGGAAAGTTAAGGCTGATTATGGTAAAAGACTACATGAACATCCTCTCTTTATTTCATTGTTCACTTTCATAAAAAAAAAAAAAAAAAAAAAAAAAAAAAAAAAAAAAAAAAAATTAGGAAAAAAAAAAAAGACTAGAGACGGCTTGTGTTGAAGGCGTTTACGATGCCATTTTACATAGACTTTCGTCATGCTTTCTCGTTTCCTCACTTGTTACCTCCTTATTTTTTTTTATCTTCCGCCCATCGAAAGCTGTCACATTGTTCTTCTATTTTGTCGACGAGGCCGTCCAATTTGTACGATAGGATCTGCACGCGATTCCTTAATACCAGAACTATTCTTATTGTTGATTTCGAAAATATTCGAAATGATTTTCAGCACGGTCTGGAAACCTCACTTGGATTACCTGACGATTTCTTACGGAGGAAACTGGGATTTCTCTCGGTTCCCAAAATACGTTTATGTGATAAACTTTCTCTTAATTAATTATATCTCTTAATTCAGTATTCCTTTAAAATGTCACTATTAGTTTATTATACTTAAATTGGAATAAAATGATTTTTCATATGTTATATAAATTTAGACCTGCTAATCGTAAGGCAACCTGACTTTAGTTTAATTAGCTCATTCAACGAAAACTCAATCCCTCCTTTTTTTTACAGTTAAAATGACAACATTTGTAAATTAAAAACTAATTAATATTAGGACAGTATTACGAATAGCAAATATTTCTAAATCTGTTATGAACAATATCAACAGTAACAATGCCATCAAAAATAGAAACAGGGTTTTCTAGAATCATTAATAGCAAAAATGCCAACAAAAAAGTAAAAGCATATATAAAAAATTAATTGCAATTCTGATGCTTCCTTGGAAACAATTATATTACTGATTCGGTGATTAACCGCGAACCTTACAATCTCCACAGGGCTGTCATTTTTCGCATTTTCCGTCAACTTTCGATCGAGGTTAAAAGGAATCGCTTAAAGAACGACATTTAAAGAGCGCCTTTGTTATTCATTCTTGGGAATACGAATCCGATAAACATAATCATTATGGCACTTATACCTCTCAGAAAAACTTCAAAACCTATCTCCTCTGTCAATGACAGTAAAAAAAAAATACACAAGAAAATATCTTCAAAACAGTCTCTCTCTCTCTCTCTCTCTCTCTCTCCTACCCAAAGTACAAAATATTCACTACAAAACGTCTCCTGTCTCATCGACGAGGGAAAATAATAACGTACGTGTGCGTGTGTGTGTACCATATCACTGACTAAGGAATTAACTTCATCGCTCTCTCTCTCTCTCTCTCTCTCTCTCTCTCTCTCTCTCAGCAACCAGAATACCGGTGGTTATCTGCTAACACGCAAATATTACCGTTACCTAACTCTTAATACGAGTGCCTTTTAATCTAATCGTACACAAATTCGGATAGACAAATACGATTAACTAAATCCACACACGGCTCAAGTGGCCCCAAAATTTAACAAACCCAATCCGGACAGGAATGGGCATGGAATATTCCTTGCAAACGCACACACTAATAATTCCATTATTATATTGTTTTGTTACTAAATTATAACAATAAATATTTTGTTCCCATTACGGAAAGAAATAATAATCAACAGATTGAATTTTGTTTCATTATGAATTAGACGCAGATCGAATATCAATTTCGTTGTATTACAAAAACTTAAATATTTCAAAAAGACAAATAATAACTGACCTTTAAAAAAAATTAAAAAGACTCGTAAAACGCTGTAACATTATTCATGAGTGGATGGGGCGTATACTTGAAAAGCCACGGAGCAGATAAGAAACTATACTACGAACGTGAAAAAAAATTACGATAATTGAGCCAAAATGTCATAAACATTCAAGAGTTACATGAGCGATTCTAACATCAGGAATTGAAATTTAAAAGTTACAAGTTCTTAAAAATTGTGAGAAGATCCCAATTATTAAATAAAGTAAATACTATGAATTAGATAAAAATAGGAAAGAATTAAGAAAATAAATAAATAAATAATTTAAAAAAGGAACAAAGAAAATAAATAATTAAAAAAGGAATAAAAATAATTTTAAAAAAAAACTTTATAATAAGTGGAGAGAGAGAGAGAGGGGGGGGGGGGGGGGGGGAGTTGTTGAAAAAATGACACCGTTAGTTGTTGGTTGTACTAAAAACCATTTTAAAACGAAATGCAGAGACTCATTACCCAAAAGCTTCATTAAAAAATGTGTGAAATGAAAGTTTATGCCATTTTCTCTTTCTAGAATTAGTTTTCCGCGAATTGTATAGTTTTTATTGATAGTTGTGTCCAAAGAGGACGTTCAATGCACAGGAAAAAACCATTGAAAAAAACATGCCCGAATTTAGTAACTTATTTATTGTGTTTTCTGTAAATAACAAGAGAGAGAGAGAGAGAGAGAGAGAGAGAGAGAGAGAGAGAGAGAGAGAGAGAGAGAGAGAGTGAGTCACAGGACTCATACTTCCAAACTCCCCTACAAATACAAGTCGCATTCTGCATCACAGAACTTGGTTTTCAATTTCAAACCCCTGAGGATGTGGAAACTTCCATTTTTCGTCTGTTCCGTCTCTCACCGAAATGAAACAGGCGACAAACGAAAACTTTCTAATAATTAGTATCAGGACACAAATGCCAAAAAATTGGGAAACGCGAGTCCTTATAAATGGTGAGATTTTCATAAAATACTGAGGGATCCTGCAACACGAAAATATATTGCTAGGTATTCCGAGACCACGACCGACTTGTTTTACTTCGTAATTCATCGTTCTTAGAGGAAGGGTTACAGCGCATAACAAACATAGCGGAAATGAATATGTTCTAAGGGAAATGACATACAATGAGAAGGCCCACACGCGGGAACAGCTGTCAAAACTTTTAGCAGATGAATGATGGAATATTTTACGGAAAGATAAGAAAACTTTATGTACGAATTTATACGGGAAAGCAAAGAACAAATATGAAAAATCACCGCGTCGCTTCCCACTGGCCAAGAGTAAACAGATTTCAAGCTTGGAAGGAGTATTATTGGTTTTCAAGAGAAGACTGAAATACGAAAATCTCTGGAATTTTCGTTTTTTTACTACTCGTCTGGTCAGAGAGATACCACGAATTCTACAAATCACCATTTTCTGTATACATTTTAAAAAATAGTTATTGAAAACATCTGCTTTTTCTGGGCTCATACATAACATTGCTTAATGGGAATACGCTATCAATATAGGAACACCTATACTAGTACGTCCTGTACTAGTATAGTGTTCTCAACATCGTCAATCTTAACACATCTTTCATCTGTTTCTGGTGCTTTCTCCTTCCTTGACATTTCCTCTCATATATTCATATATTTATGATATATATATATATATATATATATATATATATATATATATATATAATATATATATATATATATATATATATATATATATATATAAAATATACATATATATAAAAACACGTGAGTGTGAGTGCGTGCGCGCAAGAATATATATATATATATATATATATATATATATATAATATATATATATATATATATATATAATATATATATATATATATATATATATATATATATATATTTATACATATATATTATATATATACAGAGAGAGAGAGAGAGAGAGGAGAGAGAGAGCAGAGAGAGAGAGAGAGAGAGAGAGAGAGAGGAGAGACCGAGACCGAAATAACGAATTCACTTTACCGACTGAATAACTTTATACTCAAGTGGAATTATATAGAAGTCGTCCAACTCTGACAAAAATTAGAACCTACAACTTGCTTTGAGTTTGAAGTATGATGTCAATGACATAGGTTCTAATTCCCTTCGAAGGAGAACGAACCAGCTGAAAGTTATTCTGAATGATAGGAAAATTATATAATATTACGTCTTGATGTTTGAAGTTACACAAATGCCATGCGTAAATTTGGCAAACTGTAAAACAGAACCTTATTTTTTTTTTTTAACACGTTCTATATGTGAACATGATACCCTCTGGGAAATATTTATAAAGATAATTTTCTATGAAAGTGTGAGTCAGGAACTCTTTTGATATGAGGCTGCTAATACCATGCACACTGGATGTGACCTTCATCAATTGAACTTCAGGTAAAAAAAATTCACAGCTTATGTCAACGAGACGCTTGGGACACTCCGAATACAAAATTAATACGGAAACGAATGAATGCATTTATTAAAAAATATCGTTCCAGGCATAAGGAACAAGCGGAAGAAACAGACAGTATGTGTATGAGTGCGAGTGTGTAGTATTGCTTATAAAAAAAAAAAGGGGGGGGGGAGAAAGCATTTGAATTCATGGATAAGCAATTAAATACAATTCACGAAAGAAACGTGGTCATCAATTCCAAACACCCCAAACCATGGCCCCTCACCCACTACAACTGCCACACCCATTCCCTTTTTTTTATGTAATACAAAATAGGCCCTTAACCAGCCTCGCTGATCGCGAATACGTTTCGACACAATATAGCAGCTGAAATTGCCTGTTTACCCCGATGGAGATCAGACGATTTCAATGCTCATAAATAGAATCCTTACTGACAGAGGGATCCATAATGACAGGAACCGGGTCATTTCACCTTTTCCCCGCTTAAATGGATGTCCTTGTCCTTTCGGTCATGATCCGCTCATTGAAATAATGTATTTGGATACGAAAAATAACACAGACTTAGGCAAACGCTTTCTCTCTCTCTCTCTCTCAAGAACACACACATACACACACACACACACACACACACACACACACACACACACACATATATATTATATATATGTGTGTGTGTGTATGTGTGTGTGTGTGTGTGAAATAGTATGTATGTATGTATGTATGTATGTATATATATATATATATATATATATATATATATATATATATATATATATATATATATATATATATATGCACACACAATGTGAATACAATATGAGACGTACTGACATTATACATATATACATACACACACATTTGTGTGTATCTTTACAAGCTTTTCTATCCATACAGTTACCATTAGTAACGAAAAATCAACTATAAATGAAGGTTGATAACTAAAAGACCGTAACATCCCCTAACCAAGAGTTCACGACCGTGGCTGCCCTTCCGTCAACCTTGAATCCTTGAATTCAAGATTACGGAAAAACGAAAAGAATAATGGCATTTCACATTTAAAAATTAGACCTTTAACCCACTTCGCCATCCAATTTATAAAAAATAACATTTAAACAGAAACGAATCACTCCAAATTCCAGTTTACAATAAGCAAAATTCCACATTTTTCGGAATTCTTTGATATCATGAAAGTTTGTGTTACATAAATAACAAAAGGTCAAAGAGACAATATAATTAAAATTAAATAAAGAGGTTTCTTTCTTAGTAGCCAAAGTTCATTATGAATAAATGAAGAACGAAAATCAAAAGCTCTCCCATAAATGGAAATGGCATTTAAAAAAAATTACATTAAAATATACCACTAATATTATAATAATAATCATAATAATACAGCAACGATAAAAGGATTCGAATGCCGATACATTGCTTTACATGACAAACATACAACAGAATCCTCGAAACACTTTACCATTGTAAAAAAAAAAAAAAAAAAAAAAAAAAAAAAAAAAAAAAAAAAAAAAAAATTACCAAAAACCACAGCCACGACTAATTTGCCGAGGACGAAAAGGGTTTTTCAATAAATGATCATTGGCACCTACGACACAAGCCATATTATTCACAAAATAACACTTCTAATTCTTAAGAGTGACATCTGCAGAATGGTTAGCATATTACTTTCTGCAAATGTTCTGCTCCCTTGACTGAACTGAAACTGATCCAGTAAATCACGAAACATAAATAACTTCTTAACCTGGCGTAGCAACGACTATTAAATAATTCGGAATAGAAAATAAGATAAACTTCATAAATTAACGGTATGCACTTAATCCAAGGATGTTTTATCACATTGGTGACGCCTAACATTCGCAAGAAAGGTGAGGGAACACGAAATTTGACTGAAGAACCAAAAGTAAATTGACATTTCTTCCTGAAACAACATCAACAAAAACTTCCTTTCAAGCCTTCTACCGGCAATCACCGATTCCATCACCAATATTCAGAGACTGAATATTATACTGACAACAAATTACTCCTATACCATCATTACGATAGGAAAGTCTCTATGTAAGTAAGAAAAGAAACGAAATATTCGATGAAAACACTCTCGCTCGCGCGCACGGACGCACGCACACACACACACACACACACAATATATATATATATATGTATATATATTATATTATATATATATATATATATATAATATTATATATATATAGAGGTCCACAAAGAAAATGAAAAGCTGAAATTCTTTTCAGCTCAACAGTTTCGGCCTCCACTGGCCCTTATCGAGAGCTGTTTATTAACTGTTAGTAATCAGCTTCGTGAAAAAGGAAGACTAATACCTCATACATGATACATACATTAAACATTAACATTATATTATAATATATATATTATATATAATATTTATAATATCTATAATTATATATCGTCGTGCAACATGCAAATATTCGAATTCCTTGTGTAGCCTCACATTCTTCTATGACTTGAGATGCGCGCATGCGTGCATCCAAGTCAAAGCACCGGCGCACCACCTGTTCCCTCAAGGAAATACCCGAACCGTATGAATGATACGAGTGCAGCAGGCAAGGTAGGCTGGTCTAATAGGGCATCATAGGACGGGATGAACACGGGAGAGTCAAAAGACTGGTTGGGGAGGGGGGAGGGGGGTGGGGGTTGTTTGAGAGAGGAGGCGGAGGAGGTGTTTGCTACTGATGCACATTTTCCATTTTTGTTTATGGCGGCATTTGTGTCATCTGGGCTCGAAGTCGACCGGAAAGGGTACAATGAAAAAAGAACAATACTGCTTGATGACTCCGTGTGTGTGTGTGTGTGTGTGTGTGTGTGTGTGTGTGTGTGTGTGTGTGTGTGTGTCCCAGCGAAACTTTACGAAAACTGCTGTGAAAAAGGGGCTGGTTGTTCTATTTTTCTCCACTTAACATTACTATCACTGTAAAAAGGAACATTGCATTACCTCCTAAGTTGATTTTAATTCCATTAATAATTATCACTTATTTTTGTCTCTATATATACCGCCTTCTAAGTTATTTAAATCATTCCCCATAAAGACGTACACCCAATGAACCGATTCACCATTAACAGATATCAAATCAAAATCAAATCTTTTTGGCATATTAAAATTCTTACAAAAAGACCTTAAATAATACCCATACAGATCAGCCTGTAAAACCTTAGCCCGTTAATGCGGTCTGTAAACCTTAGGAGGATAATTACATTATGATAGATAATGCTGGCGATTACGCTTATCTGTTAAGACTTATCATGTACGAGAAAAATTAAAAAAAAAAAGAAAATCATGACCAAAAATGAGGATAAATACTAAACTTATTCATAGTAATACATCCTTTACCAATATAAATTATCGCAATACACTCATTGGAATAAAAAATATACAAAACATGAGATGTGTGTGAGAGGAGAGAGAGAGAGAGAGAGAGAGAGAGAGAGAGAGAGAGAGAGAGAGAGAGAGAAACTGTGGCAATGATAAGTTTCCACATTTCACCTCTCCCATTCATTCATTCATTCATTTTTAAACCACATCCCAAAGAACAACAAAGATAATAACGCTAATCTCCTTTTATTATTAAGAAGCCACATAATTCTTAACAAACACAATACCCTTGAATAACGGAAAAGCTTCCCGTGATCTTAATACACCGCATCATTAATCCCTATTGAAGGGCGAGGTCGGAAATTAGCTGTGATCCAATTCTCTCGATACAACAGCAATTCAAAATAAGATTTGGTGTTCCTCTGACACTGCAATAAGCTGGGATGAACTGACAGTTGAAGATTGGCGATGAAGATTAGTAATCACGAGAAACTAATTAACTATTTGCTTGTTTCCTTATTTATTAACATATAATAAGAGGTTGATGAAGATCAACGGTTAAAGACCAAATGTAAGTATACTTGATAAAAAGACTCCTAATGTTCGCTGCTTATCCATTGAGCCATTTACGATATATAATTGAACTTACCGATTTCCTATGTCGCTTATAAAGTAAAATAATTTATAGACATATTTTTATTTTATGTATCACTTTTTCGCTTTGATAACCGTTTGTAGGTTTTATGAGTAAATCCTACAAACGGGTGGATCTCCCCTACCGATCATAAATCATAAGCCTCCCCTTGAAGGTTGTATATTTATAAATGAGCCAGGAGTATCTCATTAGGTTAGGTCATTACCATTAATTTTTCATAATTAAAACAATATAGAATTATCGTGATGTGGAAGTTGATTTCTGTAGTCATTACCTGCGACACGAAAATTACTGAAAAGTTACCTTTGCAGTCATTAAATGAAATCATTATATTCTGTGCAAATGCATGAAAATATTATGTAGGTACCATACACAATTCAAAAAATTCTAAAAATGGCTTTTAGTCTATAATTTACGTCATGTTACAAATAGCATTACTAAAAATGACTTTCTATATTCATAAATTGAAAGTGAAATGAGATCACTATAGTAATATACGGCATTTCATATGAAATTACTGCATGTGATCATTGCGACTTCATTTGAAACTGACGAAAAATCGATGAACACTGACTGTATAAATTCGATATACACTTATCAAAAGAGTATCTTCTGTAACCATAAATATATAAAACCATTAAAGGATTTCCTCGTATTCATTGTCCCGTATCGTAATGAGATTCGCAGCCGTTAAAAAAAAAGGATCCGATGCTCCTCTCTCTCTCTCTCTCTCTCTCTCTCTCTCTCTCTCTACAGTCCAATTACTACTGCTAATTAGGTCACCTCTCTTAATCAGAGAACACAGAATGGATAAAAATCATCCGATGGCAGAAAATTGTTGACACACAAGTAGCAAAACGAAAGGAGGCTTCAATTTAAATGAACGGTGACCGGAAATATAAGTGGGTCGCAAAAATCTGCTCGTACAAAATGATAAATACAGAAAAAACTTAGATGCAAAGAAAATTTGGGAGGTGTTTCAACCCCAACAAACATAAAAAAACCACTTGATAACAAAAATTTAAAAGTAAACAACTGGGATAATGATAATCTTACTGTGTGTGTGTGTGTGTGTGTGTGTGTGTGTGTGTGTGTGTGTGTGTGTGTGTGTGTGTGTGTGTGTGTGTGTGTAGATTGCATAAAGACAATATGATAAAGATTCCGCTCTGAATATAAAGAAAAAATACTGAGAAAACCGCTCGCCCAAGTAGAAAACATCTCTTCCCTCTTTTGTCAAACCTCATCCACCCACCAAAGTCGGATAAATAGTGGGTGTGGGCGCCAACATATAAAAAAAAGGAAAAAAATAGTAAAGCCTTTACATACTTGCCCGTACGCCCACTACTGTACTTTAATCTAGCCGAACTGAGTGGAGAAGTCACACCGCTACCTTATGTAAATAACGGGTCGAGCGAAACACGCCATATCGACGGAAGGGACTCACTCCTCCTGACTCAAAAAGGTGGAGAAATATAGGTTAAAAGTCGCGGCTGTGAGACCTCGTCGTTCAGCACCACAGGGTAGAAAACGACCCTTCAAAAACGTCCCCCCCACCAAGAGAGGAGCTATATTGTCTTAGCGGTTCCAACTACAGTAGCAGAATTTCTCTTACCCTAATATTAGGCATCATAACAAGAACAGTGGAAAATCTGACTCCCCACCAATCGATATTTAGCATTTTTACATTTTAATATTTGCAGTCAAGAACATGATCAGAATACGACAATGAGCAGAGCTTAACGCTATAACCTTCAAAGCTCGGAAAATGAACGTTGAAAGCATAATAAAAATGGAGAGAAGAACATAATCACGAAACCACCCGACTTCATCCCCGAGTTGCACTGTAACGACTTCTTTCTCGTGTTGGGTCACCTATGCGTAGGGACGTTAAGGTACCACCCAAGCGCTCTCACAGCCCAGAAGCAGCATTCGTGAGCTCTTTGTTGACTGGATGGCAAATAGATCATTAGCATTTGTTGCTCTCTCTCGGGACCAGTAAATATGGGAACCGTAAAAACAATTTTGCTTGTCTCGCCTGATGCCTCGTCCGTCTTCCACCCTGTGTAACGACGTCGGAATCTTTGAAGGCAAAACACACTTTACAAACGAAGGGATGAGACGATGTACTGCACCAGGATTTTAGGTGTCATTTTGCAAGTTGGATGTTCCATGAAGAGCTGCCTTTTTCTCGTTCACTCAAGGCCTTTGGCTTCCATCCAAGGAACCAGCAGCGTGGTTTGACCCCCGAACTATGCGAGGAAAGGAACAGCTGGGACGCGTTGCTCTGAAAGCCCAGTACGCCTCTTTTGACAAAGCAGTGCTTTCGATACCTGGTTGATTGTAGAATGTGGTGGGTTGCTGGAAGATGAATAAATAATGAAAATACGTGAGTGATCAGTAATCAGTCAAAATAATGGAAAATAAAGGAGAATCTGACCGTGATCATTCTCCCCGGACAAGAGTGAAACCTCCGACAGGATAACTATATTTTCCAGTAGCGATTATACCTCACGGAGAGGCATTTAAACCAGTAATGTATCACTCTATAAGGATGAAAAAGCAAAACTAGTTGGAAAAATAAACATAAACCAAATTCGAGAGACACATCAGCTTATGACAAATACCGCATTCTACAGTCATCCTTCACAAAGGAAAACAAATTATTTTAAATTTCCAGGAACGAGAAGGCAAACGTCTAAAACTTTGGAAGCTGAAAATGCAAGTATCTTTTAAAAGAGCTTAAAGAAACACCGTAAGGTGTCATACGCACTAATGTTGAGACTGTACGTAAATTCAAAGCATAAGTGATAAAAATCTGATTATGAAACTTTGACACGGCAACAGTAATTTAATCAATTGTGTATATATAAATTATGTATGTTTATATATATATATATATATATATGTGTGTGTGTGTGTGTGTGTGTGTGTGTGTGTGTGTGTGTGTGTGTGTGTGTGTGTGTGTGTGTATAATTACAAAATTTATTTTGCCCCAAGGCTCCTAATATTAAAAGCCTTCCTAACAGATATAATGATGATGATGATGATAAAAATATCAAGCCTTATTAGCGAATTTACCTTTATTTCCGTCTGTAAGCATTAGTCTGCAATATTAGTAAAGAAAAAAACATACCGACAACGGATTATCTGATTCTGACGACATTAAGTGGAAACGAACTGGCTGACTTTCCCCAAGGAATGAACGCCTGGTAGAAATAGAGGGATTATTCTTGGTTATGAAATTTGAAATACCCTTCATTACATTTCAGGTAATCCTGCTAACACACACACACACACACATCACACACACACACACACACACACACACACATATATATATATATATATATATATATATATATATATATATATATATATTATATATATATATATATAATATATATATATATATATATATATATATATTATATTATATATAGTGCGCTAAACCTTCCACAATTAAGGGTCAAGACTTTCGATTCTTTTGGGTGGAAAGCAGCAGTATTCTTCTGCGATTCATTCAGTAGCCGTCATATTAGCCTTTGAATAATGTGTGAAGAGGAAAAGTTCAGCCAAACATCCCTTTATGAGGAACGGTGAGTTTTATAAGCAAACTTCTTTGATGGGAAATAAAGGCCTGGCCAGAGCCATCTCATCAGCTGCAAAACCTACAAAGACCAAAAGGGGAAGTACAAAAGAGAGAGAGAGAGAGAGTATCTGCGGGGACTGTGAAGTTCGAATGGGCAGGCCTTCATCAGTGACAACGACAAAACAGAACTTACGACGGAGCTGAAGTGAAACCAAACAGGAGGTAGTTTAAACAATGGGGGGTTACACCTAGCCATCTTGATTACATAAGACAAATTGTGAAAATGCAAAGCAAAACAAGTTCATATCATTCTAAATCGGCGCAATAAAAATACACGGTTGCCGAAAACTCACGAATATTCATCGCTAAATGTTCCTCCAAAACGATACATCGAAAGACGTTCTATTAAACAATGCCAAACAAGAAATGCCATAAACACCGGTCAATTTTTTCATTACAATGAATAAAGACCAAAATGAGAAACAATGAAATATATTAAAATTCTTAAATAGTTTCCACCAAAACACTGCTTATTGAAAAAAAAAAAATTCAAATATATATAAATCCTACAAATAACCGTATTACAACAAACTAACACAAAACGCCTGCAGAATCCTGCTGGTCTGGAAGCCTGTTTACGGCCGGTAAACGAAGGAATGTTGTATCAAAGTATACAAGAAGCGAGAATGTAATTGATGTGTTTTCCTTACGAATCTGGGTGGCGTAACTGGGAATCCCTACAGTGCAGTGGAGTGACTTACGAACAACTCCATGCAAACAGTGAGTATGTCAAGCGAAGCCTTGAGAGAAACGAGGCGCCTTAAAAGGAACAGAATGAGGTCCAATCTTTTCCATTTCCACAGAAAGAACGGTAGATGTTGATTCAAGGCTTTGTTTTTTTTCTCTCTCTCTCTCTCAACAGGGATATCTATGAACAGAAATGTCATTTAAAATAATTGTATATATGCTCATGAGAGAGAGAGAGAGAGAGAGAGAGAGAGAGAGAGAGAGAGAGAGAGAGAGAGAGAGAGAGAGCGCAAGTTCTGTCAATAGGTATTCATATGGAATCTCATACTACCGAGAACTGTCAGCGAGCCTTACCCAAGCAGGCGTTAACAGGGACAAACAGTGCACTTCACTCCAACAGGCGCCGTCGAGAATTTTTATTGAACCTCACGTCGTCAAAAGCTGTCAGGGAAGATGATATCGAGCTCGACATCCTACAAACAGTCAAGAAATAAAAATAAATAAAACGATAAAACAAGCCTCTTCAAGTACAGAAGATCGTAACATTGTATATAAAATATTAGAAATATTTGCGAGCAAACATGACCATGGAATAGCATTAATTATCAAATAAGTCTTGATGGATAGGGCACATCCTTCGAACATCTTGATCAGAACGAAACTGAAGCAAACAGCGAGAGCAAAGGAAAATTATTTCCACTTTATAAACTACAAGAGAAACTGAAGGCATTTTGACTTTACTCAATCAAGTTACGAAATTATTTGGGGGCATATGAGCTCGATAATAAGAAGCAGCAATACAAATGCACAAATTATGAGGCCTTCACTCAAATGTTCATACGACATAAGGTACATTTTATCGATAAAGTAAAAATACACCATACAGTGTAATGTAAGGTTCAACTTCCGAAGGCAACGAGGCCCCTAGACAATAATGGATTCAGACTCTCTCTCCTCTTTTACACCCACACTCAAGAGGCAGCTGGAAAGGAATGAGATAAAATCTGAACAGAGGACAAAGCTTGAATTGATTTTTTCAATGGACATATAGACTCCAAATCACACTCAACTCGAACTGTCCAAGCGGCCACTAAACACAAGTATAACATCTGACAGGATATTAATAGAAACTCCAACTCCAACAAAATATCAATAAACACAGAATATGGGCAGAGAGAGAGAGAGAGAGAGAGAGAGAGAGAGAGAGAGAGAGAGAGAGAGAGAGAGAGAGAGAGAGAGAGAGAGAGAGAGAGAGAGAGATTAAAGCAAGCTTTGCTTACAGCTTTTATCTGCGACAACAACATCCTCTGAAATCGCCAGACTTAAATGCAAGGCAAAGAGATTCCTTTTTTCCCTGACGTACGAAAGAGAAATGGGGGAAGGGGGGGAGGGGACGCAAGAGGAAGCAAGCTTTTGCCGGCAAAAGAGGAAAAAAAAACACCTGTTTGTAAAGTCCAAGCAGAGGGGAAAATCTATTTTTGGAAATTGCCGAGAACTTTCCTCACGCCCCACGAAGTGGAACAATCGGGTTTCGGAGTATCAAGAATAAAGGAAACCCATTGCACAGAGGCATACACACACACACACCTCTGGTTTTAGTTTTATGGATTTTGAATGAACAAATTAGATATGTGGGCAGAATACTAACAGCATAGATTTAGGCGGTTTTTCGCTTGAACATTTTTACCGTCCCAGGAAACAAAATCCGGCATTATCTTTGTCATCATACCTTGTCCTGCTTCCTATGAAAAAAATTATGCTATTTATGAGTCCAAGAAATGTACGAGAATGGGAAAGCGAACCCTAATTGAAGGGATTCAGCTGTGGACGGTACACATTAGTTACCGTTACCATTATTCTTCACAAGTTTTCACAACAGGACTTTATTTACGAGTTTTGGTGTAAATGGGTTATCTCCTATTTTCTTTCTCCGGCATTTCCCGTCTAAATTCAAACCTGCTTCAGGTCTTCGTCAGTGTTCATCCCCGTGGATTTTCTAGGATTTCCTACTGGTCTTCTTCCTCTTACCTCCATATCTACAGCTTTTCTGACTGTGTGTTACTCAACCATTCTTATCACATGTATAAAACGCCCCAGAATTCAAGTTCTCTGTGTCTCTACTAGACACCAAACCTCTCTTCCCAGAGCCCACCAGGCTGAATCACACTATCCAGAACCTACTCCATATTCTCTTCTCACTCCACAATTCACCGATATGAGGAACATTACTACTAACACATAATGAGGATCACAATAACAAAATAAAAAAGATATATAAAAAAGGACCATTAGCTCGTAATTTTCTTGATATCCATAAAAAAATTATTATATAATTTATAAAATAAATATGTAAAGAAAAAAGCTGGTGAAACATTTTGAATTCTCTCCTTTCAGGTCAACTGAAATAATCTAGTTTTTCTCTTTTCTCCAAATTATGGTCTAACAAGAGCAATTCAACATCCTTGAAATGACCACATTATCCGGACCCCAATTACTGCCGAGTCGATAAGAAATACAGACTGACGGACAGAAAGACAAACTTTCTGTAAGAAAAACAAAATTAACGATGTTGATTTAAAACCTTTTAACTTAGGTAGAATATACCCCTATTAAGTTACCAAAAGAAGGTCTTATCTCATTAGGGCTCTCTCTCTCTCTTATACATTAATATATATACACATATGTTTAATATATATATATATATATATATATATATATATATATATATATATATATATATATATATATATATATATATATACTATAAAATCACAAAAGTAAGCACGTGATTTTGTTTACCAGCAAAAGCCACAGGGAAAATTTAAAAAAAGAAAAGACAGAGTGCCAAGTACTTTCGTGTATTTACCACATCTTACCCCGAAGATGTGGTAAATACACGAAAGTACTTGGCACTCTTTCTTTTCTTTTTTTAAAATTTTCCCTGTGGCTTTTGCTGATATATATATATATTATATATATATATATATATATATATATATATATATATAGAGAGAGAGAGAGAGAGAGAGAGAGAGAGAGAGAGAGAGAGAGAGAGAGAGAGAGAGAGAGAGAGAAATTGCATGCTCAAATATGCAAGGAGAAATGGTTTTATACACACATATGTTGTATTCAAGTTTCAAAAGTCACCAGCAAACACAGTGCCATATACCCCTCAGAAGTTTTCATTTCCCTTTCTTTTAGCCTTTCTTTACTTTCTAGCTCCAGAATACGAACCAAGAATGTTCCCGGTAAATGTTGTCCTGCATGAGTTAGTGAGCAAGCTCTAGACCTTGTTGGTGAGTACAAACAATAGTTTGCAGCGCTAACAAGTGTGCGTGCCTTAGGGCTTAGAGCATCCTACATATCTCATCGTTGGCGAAGGGAAGCAAAAATGAGATCATCGGAAAAGCGAACGAATGGAATCTGTCATCATCATCAAGTCAAAAATACGAATATTACTGAGTTACTTTATGTGAGCGAAGTTCAAGTAAAACCAACACAATCTTCCATTTCCTGCTGGTAAACCCAACTTTGACATCCTAAAATAAAACTTTTAGTTGACTTTACAAATATTGAAGTTCAACGAAGATCATATGTAGTAACTTCCTGAAGTCATAAGGTTTCTTCAGCTTTAATTCAAAGTGTTGTCATAGGATTTTTACTAGTTATATGAAGTTATCAATCTAATGATGAAAATCCTAAATATAAAAGTATGTATACCCATCATCTAGGCATTAACAGTTAACACTATAAAACCTAACACATAGTATGAAATACAAACAAAATCAACCTAGTGACGCTGCTCTGGAAAAAGAACAAAAAAATCGCAATATTATGCAAAAATTTTAAGAGGTATTCCTGAAGAATTTATACATAAAAAAAAAATACGCTGAACTAAATATAACCGATGTCGCCAACAGAAAAACAAAAAGTACGTGCCATGTAAGTATGCAATATTTTTGCGCTTTTCGCATTACCATATAATAAGCATACTACCACAATGCGATCGCATACATGAATGGAAACGATGGAGAAAAAAACTTTCATTAAAATATCTGTGAACTTTGCACTTTGAATTCTACCTCTGTGGCGGATGTATTGTTCGATAAAACTAAACTACGAATACTTTCCAGCTATCAGGCAACTACTATAATGTGGTGTTATAATATACGTAAGCTTTCAAAAGATAAGAGAAAAGTCAGAAAATAACTTTCATAAACAAGTTAGTGACTTTCGTTATATTAAAAAAGTGCACCATGGCAGCTTTTCTAGCATAATTGATATTAAAATGAACATTTTCCTCCTTTGCGGATATTTTATCGTTTCTGCAAAAGCTGCAACCAGACAATTATAACCAGTCAACAATGCGCCTATGTTCAGCAGAAGCATCTTCAATATAATAATAATAATAATAATAATAATAATAATAATAATAATAATAATAATAATAATAATAATAATAATAATAATAATAATCACGTTCAATATAAGCGTCTTCAATAACAAATTAAGAATGCAATACAGAGGAAGACTCTAATTTACAATAATAATAATAATAATAATAATAATAATAATAATAATAATAATAATAATAATAATAATAATAATACCGACGTTCATTATAATGGTCCTGCAACGTCTACAAGAGAAAAACTGATATGAAATGAAATTAAGTACTGCTTCAATAACAAATTAAAAATGCGATACAGAAGAAGACTCTAATAATAATAATAATAATAATAATAATAATAATAACAATATGAAGGTAGGAGACCCTCTCTCAAACATGTTTTGTTAAAGATGATGGCAGCATCAGTGGAATTGATTTCATATATGGTCTTTTCAATTCTTCTTATTATTCTCTTCTCATCAGGGCTGATATTTGCTAATAGCTGGCCGATGTTCATATCTCGGTGAAAGAAATGTTTTCTAAAAATAATAATTTATTGATATGATAACAAAAGTGGTTAACAAATCTTAGTCTAAGGGCGTAACGGAATTCCAACGTTTCCAACCGTATCATCGGTTCATTTTCAAGGAAAGGTGAGCTTGAACTGATTGGAATGGGTTGTTGTTGTTGTTGTATTAAGCCAACACTTCTTGTTGGCACGGGCCTTTCCCTTGTTTGGCCCGTAGGTGATCTGAAAAGATTCTTTAGGTACATGGTTAGTTTTTTTTGAAATTGGAAATATCTTTTAGTTGTAGAGATAGGAGTGGGACAGGGTGGGGAAGGATGATGGTGTCAGTAAGAGAGGGCCATCATGTCATATTATAGAAGAAGTTTGAATGAGTGTAAGGCTTTCGAAAATCGGAGAAGCGGTGCAGGTGGGGTTGTCCAACAATGATTGTCTTTGTGACTGTGGCAGCTGCATGCTCAGCATCTTGTGCAGGTATTGCATTTTGTGCTGCACCTCTTAGCTGTGCTGTTTCTCTGCATTCCAGCAGGTAGTGAAGGAGTGGTTGCTGTGTTTCTTCTTGACAGTGTTCACATGGTCTGACACTGTTTTCCACAATTTCCCAGCAGGCTTTATATCCTAGCCTGAGTCTGTGGATGATCACAGCAAGTTTTCTTGGTGTGTGCCTGTCTATGGGAGGAGGCACTAGACCAGTCGATTTCTTATACCATCTGGCAGACGGTGAGTTCTTTTCTACCCACTCACGATGGTCATTTATCAATTTTTCTTTGCAGAGTGGTTTCATTGCATTTTTGACTTGTTGCAGTGCAGGTTGTATATGTACTTGCACTCTGTCAATGTGTTTTTGTACTTTTGGCTAGCTCATCAGCCCTCTCACTGCCTGGAATTCCTATGTGACTGGGTTATCCAGTTTTAAGGTGACAGGTCTTTCCTCTTTCGCTGTGCTAGGAGTAGCAGTGTTTTAAATTCCAGCCAGCAGTGCCTTATTTTCTTTAATTTTCTGTTGTTGCAGGGCTTGCATTGAGGACTTTTGAGTCTGTGTGGATGATTACAGGCCCTACTTCATTCTCCAGTGAATACAGCAGTGCCTGTCTTATTGCTGTTAACTCTGTCTGCATAGTGGAGGCGTGGTGGAGGTCCTCCAGCAGGCTGTGGAAGTTTCTTGAATATACTGCAGCTCCCGTAGTTTGATTCTCATTGGATCTACAGTGCCATCAGTGTAGTAGTTTGTGCCCCTATGGTCTCAGTGTTTCTGATTGCTTCATAGCTGCCGCTCTTAGCTCTTCTCCTGTGCAGTCCTCTTTTTGCTCTTGGCAGGCTTGTGTATTTGTATATTGTAGTGTCCTTCTTCCAGGGTGGTAGTTGTTGTGTGCCCTGTGTTGTGTCTGGACCTAGTTGCAGCAGTGTTTCTGCCATGCCTAGACTTTTGATGTTGTCACTTTGGTCCTTACCATAGGAACTCGAAGTTTGAATCTGTGGGTGTTTGGCAAGTTCCTCTCTTGCTCTTTTCTTAGAGATGGAGTCTCTTTCTGAGAGGAACATCTTGGCCATTGTGCTTACATTTCGCTGTGCAATCCTATCCTCTAGCTTTGGCAGGTTAGTTTCAAGCCTGAGGGTTGCACAGCCTTGTCCATGTAGGTGCTCCTAGCATGAGTCTCATTGCATTGTTTTGAATGACCTCCAGTGATTCTTTCTGAGCCTCTGTCAGCCTTATCAGAGTGGGGGCAGCATAGTCCACCAATGTTCTGGTGCAGGCTAGGTAGTACTTTCCTTTGTATGTGTTCATTTGCTCCTCCTTCAGGATGACATGTATCTCATGGCAGCAAGTCTTGCATTTGCTCTTTCTCTCAAGTACTTTGATTTCTTCCTTGAAAGTTAGCTGCTGATCTATGACAACTCCTAGGTACATGTAGCTGTCTACCCATTCTATGGGCTCAGCTCCTATTGTTAGTGGTTGCAGCGGTCTGTGGGCTTTTATTGTCATGGCCTTTGTTTTATTTATGTTTATTTTTAGGCCTAGCTCATTTGATTTATTGTTGATGTCATTGAGTGCCCTTTGCATTCTGGGTACTCTAACAGCTCCCCTTGCTACTACACACACATCATCGGCATAGATGAAGATTTCTACGCCTTCTGGAAGCTGCAGGGAGGCTATATTCTCCATTAGTATATTAAATAAAAATGGACTCAGAATTCCTCCCTGAGGGGTGCCATTTTCCAAGTCGTGGAATGTAGACATCACTCCTTGGAATTTTACTCTGGCCTGCCTTCTCAGCACGTAGTTTTTTGTCCAGGCTAGTAAGTGTCCTTGGACTCCTTCCCTACTACTGATTGTAGTATTGCTGGCTGGACTGGCTAGTTCAAAGCCTTTTCAAAATCTATGAAGACTACTGTGGCCTTCTTCTGATTTATATAGCTGAGAACATCTGTTATGCACTCTGTAGTTCCGACTCCTTCCTGATATGCATAGCTGCTTGTGCAGTGGAACCAATCTTGTACTTCATTCTATTTTTAGTACCATTTTTTCTCCTCCAGTTTTCTCAATGCATGACACCAATGCGATTTGGTCTTGGGTTCTCTGGATCTTTAGGTTTGGGGATTGGCTGCGTGTCTTGCTGCGACCAGGTTTGTGGTCTTGTGTGCTCGATGTGTGTTTTTGTTTCAGGATTCTCAGAAAGGCTGTTTCTCCTGCAGGACCCATTTTGCTGATCATGGTGTATGTTGTTCCCTGTCTTGCTCCTGATGCTGTGTCTCTGCCAACTTTAAAAACTGCTTTCAGTTCCTCTACTGTGTAAGGGATGTCAGTATCGTCTGGTCTGTGGCAGGCCATTGGAATGGGGTCGTTCGGCGGTATTTATTGTGTCCCAGGTGCTCTGTCTGATGGGCGCTGCTTTTTCATTGGCTGAACAGAGGATTAAGTCCCTGAGTCAGCCGTCTTGCGAGGTGGAAGCTCGCACTGTTCTTCTCGTGCGGACGCTGGAGACTGGGAGCGTAGTATTGGGTTGGGAAGGCTCATTGCCGATAGACGGGGGCACCTGATTGGCCCGTTCGATCGGCTCTATGGTGATGGCGGGCGGGGCGCCCTTCCTTCGTGCCCCACCGTCGGAGCATGAGAGTCTCTGGGTGGTGTTGAGGCTGGGTCTCTCCTTCCCGAGGTGTAGGGCCTCCAGAGGCGGAGGCGACGTGGTCTGCTGCCTTATCGATAATTCTGATATTAGGAATAATGTCATTCCTAGTTATCCTGGTATTGTGGACGTTTTTGGCATGATTATGGATGGTGCCTTCCTGATCGTGGCGGGATATCCTCTTCGAAAATCGCATAGTCGTCATACCAATGTAAGCGCCGGGGCATTCCCGACAGGGCATTTGTACTGGTAGACAACGTTAGTTTTCTTGAGAGGATCCTGCAACACGGGGCTGGATTGTTTTTCATAATCAGGCCACTGGTTCTTCTTGCTCTTGTAGTAAATTATTAGTTTCACTTTTTTCGCAGGGTCCGTGGGGGAGACGTTCCTTTCTATGATGGTACGAAGGGCTCGCTCGTCTCTTTGCATTTCTTATGAAATACTCCCTTGTAAAGAGAGTGACGTCTTCAAGGGCGGCGGGACGAGGCTCCTGCTGATACCACTTATCGATGTTTCTGCGAAGCATTTAGTGATGTCCCGGTTGGAATACCCGTTGTTAATTAAAACTTGGGCAACACGTTCTAATTCAGTGTGCGTGTCCTTCACGAAGAGCAGTGTTAGCAGAGCTCTCCTGATGAAGGCGCTGATCGCAGTTGCGCTTGTATCTCTCTGGAAACTCGCTCTCGCCGTTCAGGCACATGTCCAGGTTCGTGGGTTTCGTATACACCTGTGTTACGAAGCGCTTCCTCTTGTTGCCCGACGAGGACGTCAAGGAAGGGGAGGCGACGGTCACGGCAATGTTCGATGGTGAAGTTGAGTCTGCTGTGGTCGTGGTGGAAGGCTTGTCGCAGGCGCTCTATTTCTTCCACCGTGCTGGCGCTGATGAAAGTGTCGTCAATATACCGGACGTACATAGACGGCTTCTCGATGTTGGCGAATACCCGACGTTTCCACAGCACCCATGTAGAAGTTCGCGAAAAGTACTCCGAGGGGAGAACCCATCGCTACACCGTCTTTCTGTGTGTACATGTCCTCTGTAGGTGGAGAAAGGGCCTTTTTTGTACAAATTTCAAGGAGTTTCGGAGGGCATGCTCAGGGATGTTTAATGGGGGCGTGGAGTCGTCTCTATATACACGATCCAGGATTATCTGAAGTTATTATTATTATTAATAATAATAATAAATAATAATAATAATAATAATACCGACGTTCATTATAATGGTCCTGCAACGTCTACAAGAAAAAACTGATATGAAATGAAAGTGCTGCCAATACAAAGTCTTCTCAAGTGCACTCAATGCTGAGAAAAAAAGGAACTGCCTCTCCTAGACTGAAAAGCCAAAATGAATAAGAATTAATCATTTAAATATAAATGCGCCATAAAAGATGTCAGAAAATAATGTTGTTTATGAATTTCAATGAGCAAAATTTTGCCTCAATAAAAAGGGAACTTCAAGAAAGGTACAATATAATTTCTATTAAATTCCGAAGCATTAAAAGGCTGTGGTGGTTATTGGGGGGGGGGTGGGGGTGGGGGGGGTGGGGGGGGGGTTTGGGGTTTGAAGTTAATCCACGAATTGCCCTTTTTCGAGGATCGAAAAGCCTAACTCTTAAGAGATAATACGTTCTGAACAAGTCCTAAACTGATAAAAAAAAAAAACTTTTTTTTAAGAGGTTACCTCTCGTCTGGTCAAAACACCAAGACTTGAAATGAAGATGAATAAGACGATGAAGCATAACAAAATACCTAAACGAAATGTAAAAGGTCACAGAAAAAAAAAGAGAAGAAAGACATAGAAGAAAGTGGAGAAGGAAAATCTATACAAGTCACAATAAGTCCAAGACATATATATATATATATATATATATATATATCTATATATATATATATATATATGATAATATATATATACACACACACAAACACACACACATATATATATATATATATATAGTATACGCACTCACACATATATGTGTCAGTGTTTGTGTATTATAAACATACACATACTATATATAATGTGTGTGTATGTTTGCAAGTCTATATTCAGTATATCCGGTTTAATCTCAAAATTCCCATTCCAGACGCATAGCAAATATGTTCAAGAACCGCATATAAAGTGGGGCATTAACAAGCCTCACTGAAATACCAGTTACCGAGTACAGCAAAGGAAACTTTATGTATAACAATTGCCATTTCTTTATCCAGATTTTTGCCATATAGAAACACACGAATCGAAATAAAAAAAATAGCACGCAATGAACGTCACATTTCTATACCTGCTACGATCCAGAATGAGTGCCACTGGGAAAGGAATGAATTAAATTCATACGGCCAAGAACAAACGAACAAATAAAATGGGATGAGTAGCCCTACGGTGGTGGTATTCGGATTAGCTTTGGCCCGGGCCATGAATTATATATACGCATACATTACTTGGGCGCGAAGCCACGTCTATTAATGAAACATAATGGAAGGGAACCATGCATGTAAACGACATCACTAGCGATTCCAGGTTCATATGTGACGTAAAGAGCGCACGAGTCCCATTTACCTTCATTTTTGCCGATAGTTGGGGTAACTATCGACACCATTGGCGATAAAGATAAGTTTATACACCATTTCATGAAAGGAAAATGTAACAATAAGTATGTGCATAAACATATATATGTATGTATAAACCATTATATTCACATATAATACACAGCATATACTATGTATGTATGTATACGTATGTTTGTGTTTGTGTTGTATAATTTATACATATATAATTTATTCATATACATTTTTAATATTCCAGTTCACAAATATTAAGCACAATTGTTATTTAAGCATCAAATTCACAATATCTTGAAAATAAACGAATCCCTTGTTCTCGAGACAAAGATTCGGTTTTCTCTCTAAAACAACGCAATGTACATCAATCATTGGACTGACTGCAAAAATAAAGGTATGTTTCTTAAGTTCACTCGAATAAAAGTATGCATGTGTGTGCCGTAGGTGTTCATACATTCCCATACCCATTCGTATATGCAGTGTTCGAATTTCCCAAGAGATACTTTAGTGTTACTTGTGAAATTGCATACTGCCGTTCTAGCTGGCCTGGAGTTGGTAAGGGCTATTACTATATTCAATCTTACAATGATAGAAGAATTTCATTTAGAAATTGATACGTACTCACGTTCACTCTTCATCTACACACGAGTATCTTCTGACATGAAGGTCAAAATGTCTACGAACATGCAAAAACAACATTTTAATCCTACTCGAAAATTGTTTGTTTGCAAGATCCAACCTCTCCTGGCTAACTTTAATTCATTAAAAAGTTTGTCTATGAAACAGCCCATCACGCATCACGTCAAGACGGCAACGAAATCTGCAAAATTTCACTTTTCCACTTCAGAGAATCCACTCACAAATGATGTAGATCAAAAGAAGTCTCCGACGGGAGAAAATACGAACCGTAAAGAGATGAGACCAATCACGTTGAGCATTCATGTCCGTGATAACGGGAAAATGTCAATAAAAAAGAGAAATTGCTAGAGATAATTTTGTTCGGGAATGGTACACGAAGACATAAAAAAAAAAAAAAAAAAAAAAAAAAAACGCGCCCGACCAATTTGTGCGCAATTTGCATTCACGGAGTCAAGAGAGGAAACCTCCAATGCTCAGCAGCGTCTTCGGCGATAAACAAGCCAATTATCGAGAAAGCAAAAGCGTCCATTTCAGCATTCTAAATAAATATGTCAAAGGAAACTACACACATTCAGAACCTTTCTTTAATCATGCAACGCTTCTCATTCCGTGAGACGGGTGACATTACACCCAATACAGGGAACAGTAATCTCAAGAAATTTTTACGTTTACAGCAATCTAACCATTACTTTCAAGGAGGTAATTTAATTTAATCAGGCACAAAGAAGGATGCAATCAGTTCAGAGAGAGGGGGAGGTGGGGGAAGACTGTGGTGAAATGAAGGGAAGGGCTTCATAAAATACTAAATGCAAACCCGACTACATAGTAAAATACGCTGATTCGACTAAGGAGCAGTAACATAGTAATACAGTGTAAGTTTCTACGATAAAAAAAAAAAAATCTGTTCTCGGAAGAGGAAATGAATTCAAAGAAATAAATAAAGGGCGATAAAAAATTTATATATATATATATATATATATATATATATATATACACATATTATGTAATACATGTAATATATATATATAATATATATATATATATATATATATATATATATATATAATATATATATATATATATATATATATATATATTTATATATATATATATATATATTTATATATATATATATTTATATATATAAATTTACAAACAGCATTTCTCTTTCTGTTGTGAAGAATGTCAAAAAGGTCCCCGTGATCCGTAACCCCCAAAAGTCTCGGCCTCGTCCCAAAACTGAACATACGTCTCGAAAAACTCCAACGCGGTTATCCATTTATATTTCAGACAAACAACAATAGTATATGTTTTACAAATTCAACGTTTAAAACAGACGTCGTCTACGCCGGGCCAGCATCTTTGACTATAGGCACCTAAATAATTAGGTACAACTCAGAGAGCACGTAACGTCAATAAGGGCAAGGGTCGGCCAACTTGTATTTTACAGCATTATTATCTACATAATGTGCAAACTACATTTCTCTGTTACTGACAATTCCATAGACTGACATATAAATCAGAAAACCGGAAAAAAAAGACAGCTCACATAACACGGACAAAAACGAAAATCGACCAATCTATCATTACTTTGGCAAAAGTTTAAGATTAATGAAAACAAAAGAGGCAAGGCCTTCCCCTTCGTCTTAATAACCCTTATGGAAGGTTATCTAGAGAGAGAGAGAGAGAGAGAGAGAGAGAGAGAGAGAATCTAGCTCTTAAAGAATTGATCTCTTTAAGACTTAAGTCTTTGACTTACAACTGAACTTTGCCCAAAGCCCGTGCTTATAGGGAACGGCCTTCGAATATCCTGTTATCTTGAAGAGACTTGTTCTTTCAAGGGATAGTTCTATTTTTAGCCTCGGGGAGATCCCATTTGCATTTTTACGAGAACTTGGCTCTCTCTCTCTCTCTCTCTCTCTCTCTCTCTCTCTCTCTCTCTCTCTCTTACAAACAATATTTCAGTAACAGCTTTGTTCATTTAATTTTATTTTATCATCAGTAACTCTAATTTTTGTCATTTTTCTTCCTCAGTAAGATTGAATTGAATATAGAATTTAGTCCAAAGGCCAAGCACTGAGACCTATGAGGGCACTCAGCGCTGAAAAGGAAATTGACAGTAAAAGGTTTGAAAGGCGTAACAGGAGGAAAACGTAGCAGTTGCACTATTAATCATTTGTTAGGAAAGGGTGGACAGTAATATGTAAGAAAGAGGATATGAAAGGAGGTACAGTAAAGCGAACGAAAGGGGTTGCAGCTAGGGACAGAAGGCACGCTTTAAATCCTAAAGTAATGCCTACAGTGCTCCGCATGAGGACGGCACTATCTCTCCTTTGTTAGTACCGTAT
>NC_087204.1:94122413-94132413 GCF_015104395.2 Macrobrachium nipponense
ACTAATAAAAATAACTCATCTATGCATTTTAAATCCACCCTAACCTCCAAATCATGCCGCCCCACAATAGACCTTAAAATTCAAATAAATGGAGCATGGGACAATTTTAAATTAATTTAAATTCTAAGGCCCATTTGGCAGCGGCAAAAAAGAGTCCGCAACATTAAGTACAAGTTCCACCCCATAACTTATTAACAAATGAATGCATATACATATATATATATATATATATATATATTAACATGTCAATAATCATGAAAGCCATCATCTAAAACCAATACTTCATATGCAGATGGTCGTGGTGATGTCCAGCGTTACAATACAATGACTTTACACTAATTATACAAAGGGTCAATGAAGCGGATGAATCAGCGAGACAATAAATTTCAGCTCTTTAGTGCTGTTAGTATAAGTAACACTATCTTCTGGTTATTCATCAACAATGAATATAGAAAACATTTATATTAATAAAAATGAGATTACTTGACAATTCATATATTTCATACGTACTTACCTACGCATTCATGTTCAAATGACAATCATCTTTTGAACAAATATGCGTAGGTAAGTAAGTATTAAATAAGTACGTTCTTTCCAACAAAATCCTTATTATGATTCCCAACACTGTTTATATCGTTACTGATAACAATTCAAATTACTTTGACCCTGAATAACTTTGTCAATTTAGTATGGGCAACGTAATGGTCAAAGGTAATGAACAAAAATATCACCATACGAATTAAAAAAATAACACACCGGTTCAGGGAAACAAGTGAATGGTGTCCTATCACATTCTTTTCATATACTTGGGTCAGAATATTTCTATCTTATAATAATTAGTTTCATGTATTACCGGTAACAATACTGCCAATCCTTACAAAAGTAAGTTTACGTAAATTTTAAACAATGACATTAAATAGTGTAACTTTTTATATATAGAGTTTTGGCATTATGCCAAGCACTGGGGCAACTAAGGCCATTCAGCGCTGAAACGCAAATTGACAGTTAAAGGTTTGAAAAGTGTAACAGGAGGAAAACCTTAAAGCAGTTGCACTATGAAAACAATTGTTAGGAGAAGGTGGAGAGTATTTATTATTAGTCGTAATACGAACAGTCCGTAATACGAACAGTCGCATGAAACAAGCCAAAGTATATAAATTGTCCTGCAGGTTTCAACTAAGGCAAATAAAAAATAGCACCAAGTCAAATAAAAAAAAAAAAAAACTTCGCTACCATCGCTACAAATCGAAGTGGTTTGATTACACAGTAGAGGATTATTAAAGCTGTCGTTACCAACGCCACAGATGTACCAACGTTTTAGACTGACTATAATGATGCTAGTGTTGCTCAGTTACATGACAATGGAAAATGGAATAATAATAATAATAATAATAATAATAATAATAATAATAATAATAATATGCTGGAAGTAAACCCTCTTTTAAACATGTTTTATTAAAAGTAATTGCTGCCTCAGATGCATTAATTTTATATAGGTTCTTCTCTATTTTGCTAATTATTGTCTTCTCATTGTTGCCAACCTTCGGTGCGTTGCTCACCAGTTTAAGCAATTAATGCTCAGCTGCATTAATTGCTTAAACTGGCAGCAATTATTTTAATAATAATAATAATAATAATAATAATAATAATAATAATAATAATAATAATAATAATAATAATAATAATAATAATAATAATAATAATAACGGCAGTTAGGACGGTTAAAAGATCATGTTTAATTTATCAGGCTTTTACAAAGTACAGAAATAAAAAAAAATATAAAAAAACAGAAGTGTTACATGGCAAGGCCGTTTGTCCAGGAGACAAGAGGGCTTGGCATTAACGTTCATAAAAGAAAATGGTGCAGTATAAGTATGAAAAGGATCTAATTCCATGAAGACAAGACTTCTGTTTTGTACATAATGCTGCTGATCTATGGATGCATTATACAAAAGGGTTCATTCCTGACTCAGCATAAAGGGTGATTGTGGCAGATTTACATTCCAGCCAGCCTCTTTGAGGAAAGAATAGGTGGGAAAAAAAGAAAGAAAATGAACAACGTAATAGATGAATCAAGTATTGCTGAAAACCTCATAAATTCCAGAAATATCAGAGAAATTCCATTACAGCTGAAATGGAAGTAAGCCTTCCATATTTCTGGTGGCGTTACGGACTACTAAGGAAGACAACCACCCTTTACTCGTAAGAAAGTGCAGCAGCACTAAGCCATGACATAAAGCTCTTCTGAGAAAATCCAGGTTGAAAATAACAAAATCTTCATGAGAGAGAGAGAGAGAGAGAGAGAGAGAGAGAGAGAGAGAGAGAGAGAATAGCAAAACACGCGTTTTCATTTAATTATGTATACATGGAGGCAAATATAGATACACACACACACACACACACACACACACACACACATATATATATATATATTATATTATATATATATATATATATATATATATGTGTGTGTGTGTGTGTGTGTGTGTGTGTGTGTGTGTGTGTATGTCCACGTTACGACCCATGGAGAGAGAGCGAGAGAGAGAGAGAGAGAGAGAGAGATTCCCGTGATGTTTACATCCTCTGTGATTTTTGGGGGACGAATCTTTTGAGTAATTCAAGCAGGGCTTTTACCGCCTACGGCTAGATCTTCACAGCATCCACACAACTTTGCTGTGGGTTATTTATTTCTCCCTGACAAAATAAGTCTTATCAAATGAGAAGAGCAAGGGTTTGCTTTAAAATTTATGTTTGTTTGTATGCATATTGATGTATGTATGTATATCTACATACATATAATATAATATATATATATATTCCAATATATATATATATATATATATATATATAGGTATATATATATATATATTATATATTTATAGTATACTAGTAAAATTCATTGTTGTAAGAAATTTGATTTCCAAATCTGTTTGTTGTAACTATGGGCTACATTAACTTGATGCAAGGATGAACCGCAATATCTACTTAATGTTCCTTAAATTCTCATTTTATATTCGGCAAGTGATCCTCAATACTGTAAAATAGTGTATGTCCCAGGAGCTATTCATTATCAACTTGACATACTGACTTTACCTTATCCTTCAAAAACTAGATTAAACTCTCTGTAACTTTTCTGTAAAATATCAGCTTTCTTAAGAAGTCTTAGACGTAATAATAAAACAAAATCCTATTTGAAATATTCACTTAATAACACACAATCATCAGGCAACACTACTATTGTTTTTCTGTTCATCATCACCTTAAACTATTTATTAACACCCTCTCTCTATCTTGTCTTGAAGGAAAATTAAATTCTATCCGATGACATTTGTTGTGTCGTTAATGAATTGTTCCATACGAATGTGGGAATATTTTTTTTAGCATTATTTACTAGCATGCTAATAACATAAAACAATTATGGCAATATACAGGAGGGATGAAACGGCATGCACCGACGTACTGTCAAAAATGAGGACAATATATGACGAGGTCGAGACAGCAAGTCCCGACATACTGTCAAAAGTGCGGGTAACATAAGAGAGGTTTGGGACAGCATTTCCCAAAATAACGTAAAAAATAGGGGCAATATAAGTGAGGGTCGATATAGTATGTCCTGACGCTCTGTCAAAAATGACAGCAATATAAGAGATTCGAGACGGCATGCAACGAATCACGGTTAAAAATGACGTCAATATAAGACATTCGAGACGGCATGCCCCGACGCTCTGTCAAAAAATGACGGCAATATAAGATATTCGAGACGGCATGCCCCGACGCTCTGTCAAAAATGACGGCAATATAAGACATTCGAGACGGCAGGCCCCGATGCTCTGTCAAAAAATGACGGCAAGATATTCAGAACGGCATGCCACGACGCTTCTGTCAAAAATGAGGGCAATATAAGATATTTGAGGACGGCAGTGCCCCAACGCTCTCGCAAAAAATGAAGGCAATATAAGGATATTTCGAGACGGCTGCCTCACGCTCTGTCAAAAAGACGGCAATATAAGATACGGCAATATAAGATCAGACAGCATGCCCTGACGCTCTGTCAAAAATGATGGCAATATAATACATTCGAGAAGGCATGCCCGAGCGCTCTGTCAAAAATGACAGCAATGTAAGACATTCGAGATGGCATGCCCCGATGCTCTCTCAAAAATGACGGCAATATAATACATTCGAGAAGGCATGCCCGAGCGCTCTGTCAAAAATGACAGCAATATAAGACATTCGAGATGGCATATCCCGACATACTGCCAAAAATTACGTCAATATAAGATATTCCAGACAGCATGCAACGACTCACGGTAAAAAATGACGGAAATATAAGACAAAATATAAGACATTCAAAAAGGCATGCCCCGACTCTCTGTCAACAATGACAGCAATATAAGATATTCGAGACGGCATCCCCTGACGCTCGGTCAAAAATGACAACACTATAAGAAATTCGAGACAGCATGCCCCGATGCTCTGTCAAAAATGACAGCAATATAAGACATTCGAGACAGCATGCCCCGACGCAATGTCAAAAATGACAGCAATATAAAACATTCGAGACGGCATGCCCCGACGCTCTGTCAAAAAATAATGGCAATATAAGACATTCGAGACGACGCTCTATAAAAAATGACGACAATATAAGATATTCGAGACAGCATGCACCGACTGTAAAATTGACGGTAATATAAGACATTCGAGACGGCATGCCCCGAAGCTCTGTCAAAAATGACAGCAATATAAGATATTCGAGATGGCATGCCCCGACGCTCTTTTCAAAAATGACAGCAATATAAGATATTCGAAACGGTATGCCCCGATGCTCTGTCAAAATTAACAGCAATATAAATAAGACATTTTGAGATGGGCATGCCCAGACCGCTCTGGTCAAAAATGACGGTCAATATACTAAGACATTCGAGACGGCAATCCCCCCGACAGTCCCTTTGTCAAAAATGATGGCAATATAATACATTCGAAAGGCATGCCCGACGCTCTGTCCATGACTAGCAATGTAAGAACATTCGGGATGGCAGCCCCGAGCTTCCTCCTCAAAAAGGAACGGAAATATAATACTTCGGAAGGCATGCCCGAGCGCTCTGTCAAAAATGAGCATGAAGACTTCGAGATGGAGCCCGATGCTCTCTCAATGACGGCAATTATAATACATTCGAGAGGCATCCCGGACGCTCTGTCATGACAGAATATAAGACATTGAGATGGCTATATCGATACTGCCAAAAATTACGTCAATATAAGATATTCCAGACAGCATGCAACGACTCACGGTAAAAAATGACGGAAATATAAGACAAAATATAAGACATTCAAAAAGGCATGCCCCGACTCTCTGTCAACAATGACAGCAATATAAGATATTCGAGACGGCATCCCCTGACGCTCGGTCAAAAATGACAACAATATAAGAAATTCGAGACAGCATGCCCCGATGCTCTGTCAAAAATGACAGCAATATAAGACATTCGAGACAGCATGCCCCGACGCAATGTCAAAAATGACAGCAATATAAAACATTCGAGACGGCATGCCCCGACGCTCTGTCAAAAAATAATGGCAATATAAGACATTCGCGACGAGCTCTATAAAAATGACGACAATATAAGATATTCGAGACGCCCCAGAAAATACCCCGACGCTCTGTCAAAAATGACAGAAATACAGACATTCGAGACGGCATAACCGACGCTCTGTCAAAAATGAACGGCAACATAAGACCATTCGAGACGGCATGCAATGACTCACTGTCAAAAATGACGTCAATATAAGATATTCCAGACGGCATGCCCCGATGTGTAAAAAAATGACGGCAATATAAGACATTCGAGACAGCATGCCCCGACGCGCTGTCAAAAATGACTCCAAAATAAGACATTCCAGACGCATATCCCGACATACTGTCAAAAATGACGTGAATATAAGATATTCGAAACGGCATGCCCCGACGCTCTGTCCAAAAAACAAAATTATGGCAATATAAGATATTCGAGATGGCAATATTCCGACATACTGTCAAAAATTACGTCAATATAAGATATTCAAAACGGCATACCCCCGACGCTCTGGTCAAAAATGACGGCAATACAAGATATTCGAGACAGCATATCCCGATATACTGTCAAAAAAATTACGTCAATATAAGACATTCGAGACGGCATGCCCCGACGCTCTGTCAAAAAATGACGTCAAAAAATGACGGCAATAATCAAACATCGAGGACGGCATGCCCCGAGCTGTGCAAAAATGACGGCAATATAAGACATTCGAGACAGCATGCCCGACGCTCTGTTCAAAAATGACGGCAATATAAGACATTCAAGACGACGCTCTATCAAAAATGACGGCGAATATAAGAAATTCGAGACAGCATGCCCCGACTGTAAATTGACGGTAATATAAGACATTCAAGACAGCATGCACCAACACTCTGTCAAAAATGACGGCAATATAAGATATTCGAGACGGCATGCCCCGACGCTCTGTCAAAAATGACAGCAATATAAGACATTCGAGACGGCATGCCCCGACGCTCTGTCAAAAATAACAGCAACATTTGAGACGGCATGCCCCGACGCTCTGTCAAAAATGACAGCAATATAAGAGATTCGAGACGGCATGCCCCGACGCTCTGTCAAAAATGACGGCAATATAAGATATTTGAGACGGTGCTCCCCAACGGTCTGTCAAAATGACAGCAATATAAGACCATTCGAGATGGCATGCCCCGACACTCTGTCAAAAATGACGGCAATATAAGACATTCGAGATGGCATATCCCAACACACTGTCAAAAATGATGTCAATATGATATTCGAGATGGCATGCCGACGCTCTGTCAAAAATGACGGCAATATAAGACATTCGACGGAACGGAATGCAAACGACTCACTTTAAAAAAATGAGCGGCAATATATGACATTCGAGACGGCATGTACTGACGCTCTGTCAAAAATGACGGCAATATAAGATATTTGAGACGGCATGCCCCGACGCTCTGTCAAAAATGACGGCAATATAAGATATTCGAGACGGCATGCCCCGACGCTCTGTCAAAAATGACGGCAATATAAGACATTCAAGACGGCATGCCCGACACACTGTCAAAAATTACGGCAATATAAGACAATCGAGACGGCATGCACCGACATACTGTAAAAAATGACATTAATAATAAGATAATCGAGACGGCATGCCCCGCCCCCGACGCTCTGGGTCAAAAAAGACGGCAATATAATAGATTCGAGACGGCATGCACCGACATACTGTAAAAAATGACGGCAATATAAGACATTCGAGACGGCATGCAACGACTCACTTTAAAAATGATGGCAATATATGACATTCGAGACGGCATGCGACAACTCACTTTAAAAAATGACGGCAATAGAGACATTCGAGGGCGGCAGGCACTGACGCTCTGTCAAAAATAAAATGACGGCGAATATAAAATATTTGAAAGACGGCAATGCACTCCGACCGCTGGTTCCGTCAAAAATGACCGGCTAATATAAGATGATTCGAGTGACTGGTAATGCAACGACAACAACACTGTCAAAAATTAAATTACGGAAATAATTAATAGCAAATCGAGACGGGCATGTTCCCCTCCCGATGCTCTGTCGAAAATGACGGCAATATAAGACATTCGAGACGGCATGCTATGACTCACTGTTAAAAATTACGGCAATATAAGACATTCAAGATGGCATGCTACGACTCTCTGTCAAAAATGACGGCAATATAAGACATTCAAGATGGCATGCTACGACTCACTGTTAAAAATTACGTCAATATAAGACATTCGAGACGGCATGCCCCGACGCTCTGTCAAAAATGATGGCAATATAAGACATTCGAGAAGGCATGCCCCGAAGCTCTGTCAAAAATGACGGCAATATAGTCGAGGGTCCATACAGCATGTCCTGACATACTGTCAGCAATGATGACAATATAAGAAAGGGTTGAGGTTGCACGTCCTGACACTTTGAATAAAAAAAAATAGAGCAATATACAACAATCGAGACGGCATGTCCCGGCATGCTGTCTCAAAATGACAGCAATATAAGTGGGTGGGGGTGGTCCGAGGCGGCATGTCCAAACACTATACATATTAAAAAAAAGCAGTATAGGAGAAAAGAGACAGCATGTCCCGACATAGTGCCAAAAATGACGGCAATATGGCGGCAATATAAGAGATTTTTGACGGCAATATAAGAGATTCGAGACGGCATGTCCCGACATACTGCCAAAAATGACGGCAATATAAGAGAGATTCGAGACGGCATGTCCCGACATACTGCCAAAAATGACGGCAAGATAAGAGAGATTCGAGACGCATGTCCCCCGACTACTGCCAAAAATAACGGCAAGATAAAAGAGATTCGAGACGGCATGTCCCGACATACTGCCAAAAATGGGCAAGATAAGAGAGATTCGAGCCGGCATGTCCCGACATACTGCCAAAAATGACGGCAAGATAAGAGAGATTCGAGACGGCATGTCCCGACATACAGACAAAAATGACAGCAATATAAGAGATTCGAGACGGCATGTCCCGACATACTGCCAAAAATGACGGCAATATAAGAGATTCGAGACAGCATGTCCCGACATACTGCCAAAAAAGACGGCAATATAAGAGAGATTCGAGACGGCATGCCCCGACATACTGCCCAAAATGACGGCAATATAAGAGATTCGAGACGGCATGTCCCGTCATACTGCTAAAAATGACGGCAATATAAGAGAGATTCGACGGCATGTCCCGTCATACTGCTAAAAATGACGGCAATATAAGAGATTCGATACGGCATGTCCCGACATACTGCCAAAACTGACGGCTATATAAGAGAGATTCGAGACGTCATGTCCCGACATACTGCCAAAAATGACGGCAATATAAGAGAGATTCGAGACGGCATGTCCCGACATACTGCCAAAAATGACGGCAATATAAGAGAGATTCGAGACGGCATGTCCCGACATACAGACAAAAATGACGGCAATATAAAGAGAGATTCGACGGCATGTCCCCGACATACTGCCAAAAATGACGGCAATATAAGAGATTCGATACGCATGTCCCGACATACAGACAAAAATGACGGCAATATAAGAGAGATTCGAGACAGCATGTCCCGACATTCTGGGCCAAAATGACGGTCAATATAAGAGAGATTCAGACGGCAATTGTCCCGACATACTACCAAAAATGACGGCAAGATAAGAGAGATTCGAGACGGCATGTCCCGACATACTGCCAAAAATAACGGCAAGATAAAAGAGATTCGAGACGGCATGTCCCGACATACTGCCAAAATTGGGCAAGATAAGAGAGATTCGAGCCGGCATGTCCCGACATACTGCCAAAAATGACGGCAAGATAAGAGAGATTCGAGACGGCATGTCCCGACATACAGACAAAAATGACAGCAATATAAGAGATTCGAGACGGCATGTCCCGACATACTGCCAAAAATGACGGCAATATAAGAGATTCGAGACAGCATGTCCCGACATACTGCCAAAAAAGACGGCAATATAAGAGAGATTCGAGACGGCATGCCCCGACATACTGCCCAAAATGACGGCAATATAAGAGATTCGAGACGGCATGTCCCGACATAACTGCCAAAATGACGGCAATATAAGAGATTCGAGACGGCATGTCCCGTCATACTGCTAAAAATGACGGCAATATAAGAGATTCGATACGGCATGTCCCGACATACTGCCAAAACTGACGGCTATATAAGAGAGATTCGAGACGTCATGTCCCGACATACTGCCAAAACGACGGCATATAAGAGAGATTCGAGACGGCATGTCCCCGACATACTGCCAGAAAATTGACGGCAATATAAGAGAGATTCGAGACGGCAATGTCCCCCGACATACAGACAAAAATGACGCAAATATAAGAGAGATTCGAGACGGCAATGTCCCACATACGCCAAAAAAATGACGGCAATATAAGAGA
>NC_087204.1:94137413-94149913 GCF_015104395.2 Macrobrachium nipponense
TAATGCATGTAAATGCAAACTATATACAACAAAATATATGAGAATGTGTAAAATTACGCCTATTAATAAATACACAAAGAGCATAAGTCTAAGCATACAAGTTTACAAAACTAGATTCGAACATCACCACCAGACTTCTGCCACAAGAGCAAGCAAGCCAGCCAAGGAAGAAGAAGAATAAGAGAAGAAGAAGAAGAAGGAGTAAAGAGATAAGAACAGGCATCACCCACCACCACCACACCACCCTGCGAAGGGTAAACTCGCGACAGGCAACAAAACAGTATCGACCTCCTTCCCAAATCCCAGGTGAAGTGCAAAACCACAGCCGGAGGAAGAGAGAGAGGTGGAGTGGGAGTGGGCGGGGGTGGGGGGGTGGGGTCATGGGGGGGGAGAGGGTAACGGAAGTCAAGTGGCAACCGGCACCACTACCGTGTAGCCATTACCCAGAATCCCCAAGCCGCCGCCTCCTTTACTTTTAAGTGCCCTTTCCGATTTACCCTTAGCCTTTGGGGAAATTGCGTGAGCACTTCCTGAATTTACGTCAAGGAGATGAATACTGCGGTTATACGTGGCATTATAAATTATTCGGTGCGATGTTATGAAAATAATCATTACCGCCCAGCGGCGAAGACCACCGGTATGCAGGGATGATGATTACCCAAAATATTATGACCGCCGTGTGGAGCTTAAACTGTTAACGATAGAAATTAAAAAAAAACTGATACCCCGCAAAGATTAAAAGCTGAACTACGGTGACTTACAAGCCTAACGATAGTTTTGCGCTCAAATTCGAAGGCAATAACGCACAACTGCCATTCCTTGTGCATTCGCGAACATAAGGTTCAAACTTCAAAATTTCACCCGTTTATTACCTAAATTGAATGACACGATTCCTCAGAACACAACACCCTTGGTGTCAGTCCATGCGATATTTAATCAGTTTCAAGGTCGAACAGAGGAGTACAACCTTCAACTTCTGCAGTGTGGAATCAAATGACGAAAGGATGCTTGAGTAGAGTTCGGAAACATTTGTGTGGTCATTACGGACGTCCTAGGCCTAAGCAAAAGCTTAGCGTAAAGACAATAATACGTTTTTCGTGGTTATGAAATGCTCGGAGGAATAAACTTGTCCTCATAAAGACCTACCTTAACATAAAACTATAAAGGTACATTTACTATCAAACCTTTAAGCATCCAAAACTGCCAACTGACGAATTTGCAGATGGAAGTAGCGAGAGATATCCCAAGAAGCCAAGGCAATAGCAGTGGAAAGTTTAAGCAGAGCAAGTCTCAAGTTCAAAAACTAGGCCACTTGCCCTGATACAGTATCAGGATCATTTGGAAGATTAAGTTAGGAAAGGACTTCCTGATGATGACCTGACCACACTTTCCGACGCAATCCAAGGAAAGAGCTAAGACGACATATCTGAGGAGGAAAATTGCGCAGAATGATGATGAATGTCTTTATAACGAAATAAATTTAATCAAACAATCTCCAACTGCTCAAGACCCCCAAATACTACGCCGCTTTCATCCTTCAAATTAGTATTATTTTGTTACTTTTTATCAATATTTATTTTATTTTTATTATTTTTATTTCTATTATCATGTTATTATTTTTATTTCTATTATTGTTATTATTTTTATTTCTATTATCATGTTATTATTTTTATTATTTTTATTCATATTATTTTATTTGTATTATTATTATATCATTATCATTAATTTATTTTATAATGTTTACTTTCGTTTATTATTTTTATTTTAAATGAACGTTGTGAGCAGCGAAAGGTGACAAAATGAGAGACCAGTAATATTTTCTTAATACATACTTTTGTTTCATGAAATATTAAGGTTAATGTTTTATTTTCCATCTATTATTCTAGTTAGTTGCCATATTACCTTACAATACCGACGCTGAAAACGTATTCCAGTGAAACAAATGTGACTTAACATCTTGTTCAGTCATAAAACTGGTCTATAATGCGACCAGTAATCTCACCGAACGTAACGGAGAAAACAAGTCAGTGGCCACTGCCACCACAGGGTAATATACGCAGGCTATCGAAAACGCTTGTCTTGTATTTTTTTTACACACGACCCAGTACATCATTTTTTTTAAGCTTGGCGTTCATCAGGGCAGATCTCATCTGATTAATATACTTTTATCTTATACTTTATTTTAACATTTTACTTTAACTCATCTGATTAATATACTTTTATCTTATACTTTTTTTTAACATTTTACTTTAACTCATCTGATTAATATACTTTTATCTTATACTTTTTTTAACATTTTACTTTAATCTGATACAAAACAAAAACTCAATGTCTCGATTTTTATACTTTAATCTGATAATCATTACGTCTCGATATTACACATGTTCATGAACGAAAATAAAGGCCACAATGTCTATTTCCAAGTTATATCAAAGATAGTTTATTAACGTAGGTATTATTAATAAACAAAATGACCGAAGTTACGATGGTAATGAAAAAACAAGGGATTTTCAAGTAAAATATTACAAGGAACCAGTAAGAATTTTTTTCTATCTCTTTTCCGAAACAGCAAGATATACGCCAGTAAAATTGCAATATAAATATTTGTCTCTACTCATGAAATAAAATGAAGTATGAATTCTCTCTCTCTCTCTCTCTCTCTCTCTCTCTCTCTCACAAAGAGCAGACAGTGCGAGCAAAAAATCCTCGAAACTATGCAATATCCAACACGGTTCAGAAGGCATTTGTTGATCGATAATAGACTGAAAAGTATGGGGCCTGGGAATGCTCAGAAGGAATTTAAAATGGGTCACGGGTGACACTCGGAACTTCTCTTATTTATTACTAGTAGTGGTGGCACTGAACGGCGTGTGTGTGTGTGTGTGTGCTAGATACATCCAGTCGTGTCCATACGCTTTCAATACGACCTCTAAAAAGACTTCGCGAAAAACATGGGTAATTTTTTTAGGCTTGCGTTAACGAGAATTTTCCCCGAGGCTGAGGGAACCCCAGTACAGGAGATTTAAAAAAAAATGTAGGAAAAATGAATTAACTGCGCATTCTCCTGTTTCGAGATGAGAGGGAGAAAGTTACGGTTACCAGAAAATGTATCCTTACATTTTGTGAAGAAAAAACTAACAGTGAGTAAATCCGTAGATTAGACCCAAGGGAAAAATGTGTAATTAAACACAGAAAATCCTTCATATTACTCCATAAAAGACATTGGAAGTCCTATGGTACTTATGAGGAGCATTGTATGCAAATTCGAATAAATGCGACAACTTTATCCATAAAATACGGATAGTCTGTAACTCTGACAAGAATAAGGGAATATTGGAGAGATGAAATTGTATATAAAGTAATGCACACCAATCATATTTTTATCATAAAAAAAATTAATTCCATAAGCAAAAGTAAAGACAGTTGCAGTTTTAAGCAAGGTTGATGTCAAGGTCTTGGTTTTAAGGTAGTCTTAACAAAAACTTGATACAATCAGAACTCAAATTATCTTGTAAAAATACCCCAAGCACATAATAGAAAAAGCCATACATAAAGCATAGAGCATTATTTTCAAACCCTCAGAAAACAAAGAAAAGGAAAAATACACAAACAAGATCACACCCCTCATGTGGATAATTTACGAGAGATCACACAAACCTTAGGCCACTCCAACCCTTTCATCTTCACTAATTTAAATACATTGGGGGAAATCCTTAATTAACATTCAGCAGAAACCAGTTTCTGAAGACGTAGGAGTTTATGAAATCCGCTGTAGGGATTGTGATGTTATACTATGGATTCAGAGAAAAATCTCTTTTGGAATGACTAACTCAACATATGCGCTTAGTTAGATATGGACATCATAGTTTGGAAATTTTCCATTATTTAAATAATACGAACCATACCATGGATTGGAACTCATCCCTAATTCTATACAAGAGCAGCTGTCGATACAAATGTCAGATGGTACAATCTTCACTAATAAAACAACAAAATAATAGGATTAACCTTTTCAATGAAGCCTGGGACTCTGACTATATAGACAATATTTTTCTTAAGGCAATGATAAAGCAGATTAAGACAATTAAAAGAACCAACGTCGGCTTAGCAGTGACCCCAGGCATCACGAAGGGCATATCTCTCACTATACTTCGCCAATGTAACTTCTATCATTCACTACTTGATATGGGTGGAAGTCAGTTCACCAAAATACAGTCCTTAGCTTTAAACCAGCGTGTTTTAAATGTGCCTCTTATACTTGAGACAATATATTTACATACACACACACACACAAATATAAATATATATTTATTTAATAATTATAATATATTATATATTATATATATTACATTATATAATATATATATTATAATATATATATATATTATATTATATATATATTATATGTTTGTGTGTGTTGTAATCCCATTTGAGAGTAAATCACGAAAGACACAACCAAAGTGATCCCTCACGATTGCGAACTCCCAAGCTGTCTAGTCCCGCTGACCCTTAACCTCACTCGCTAAAATTAATATGAGCCATTTACAATGGCATCTAGTCTAACATTACTATATCATGCATTTGGGTTTAGCTAATAATTTCTGTATTCAGTAACACGTACATGGTCTTAATAAGGAACACGCAATTCATTAGAATTTTCTACACAAACCTATTCTTGTGACACTGACATATATTCATTCTACTTGAGAGAGAGAGAGAGAGAGTCAATTAACGTGAACATTATCAAAACAAAACCCTGGATTAGATACAAGCAAAGCACATTGGAAAAGGGAGGCCAAAGGAAGAAACGCCCACACGGCAAACATAACAGCGGCCTCGGAAAATAGGACTCAATAGGCCTAACTATGAAGAAGGATACGAAGGAGATTAGGACGGCCTTCCGACGAATAATATTGTATTCAACACATCTTACGGGACGGGAATTTTAAAAGCGACGTCACACGTACGATCTCTTCCGACATCTTGTGATGCCACTCCACCAGGAGTGAACTTGCATGTATTGTCAAACCTTAAATATGCATTATTATTATTATTATTATCAATTATCATTATTCTTGGGTAGCAGACCCTCTTTTAAATAAGTCTTATTGAAAGTTATTACTGCTTCAGCACTGTTGATTCTAAAGAGTAACTTCTCTATTTTTCTTATCAAAGACTTCTTATGGTTGCTTAAACTGGCAAGCAACATGCCTAAAGGGTTGTCAGAATCTATGAATTTGTCATAATTTTGTTAAATAAACAAGATTATGACAAATTCACAGATTTTGAGAACCCCTTTCGGCATGTTGCTTGCCAGTTTAAGCAACCATGAGAAGACTTTGATAAGAAAAATAGAGAAGTTACCCTATAGAATCAACAGTGCTGATGCAGCAATAAGACTTATTATCATTATTATTATTATTAATATTATCATCATCATTATTATTATTATTATTATTTCGGGGAGCAGTCGCAAATACATTCAACCAATTTGGTAACTTTAGTCGTCGATTGGAACAACACTACAAAAATATATACAAAAAGTTCACGAAATAACAAAATATTAAAATACGCAATTAACAAAATACTGCATTAATAGGCTAAGAAAATTTAATCTCTCAAGTACTCAAAATTTGTAATACCTCCAAACAACCTCCTCTCAACTTCCCTTTACAAGCGCACAAAACGAAACTGAAACTAAAATTAGCCGAGAGTAGGAACCTACTCAAGAGGTGGCAGAGGACATCAGCACCAAAGTTCCTGTGAGGTAATGGCGCCTTAACATCTCCAGAGGAGGCCTCATATCCTAAGGACATCTGAGAAAGCTGTAGTTTCCGCCTCTAACACAGCCCGAACTCATCCTGGACTTTAGAGGATTATTAACTTCGGTGGGCGTTGAGGGGCGTGTGCTAGTCTGGCCAACTTCTTGCATTCCATTCCAGAGGCTTACCGAAACTATTCATAAAATTTTGGATAAAGTTGGCATGTCGTCTATTTCGCCTATTAAAGAACGCAGGGAGTCCCATCCATCCCCACCCCCACCACCCCCACCCCAACCTCCATCCTCTCTTCTCCTCTCTCTCCTCATCTCTCCACTCTCTCTCTCTCATTCTCTTCTCGTCTCTGTTGTATATGTAATATATATTATATTTATATATTATATGTATAATAAATAATTTTAATAATAAATTTTTTTTAAATATATATATATGTGTGTGTATTAATATACGGTGTATTTTATTGGCTCCCCTAACGAAACTAATAACCACATTCAACATATTATGAAATTACGTCCATAGCAATATTGCGATCCCAGTACCTCTTCCTCCCCTTATTCCTTAAGAAAGATAAAAAGATAACCTACCCCCACCTTATCTTTAATCAAAACTGTCTACTTCCTCCGATACAACGATTAATTAACGAAGGGGCAGAAAGAGATTGTAATATATATATATATATATATATATATATATATATATATATATATATATATATATATTCTCTCTCTCTCTCTCTCTCTCTCTCTCTCTCTCTTTGATGCATTTATACGGAAAGTTTAATCATCCGTGGAAATGTTATGAGGTCTCCGGTATTTCCACACACAAAAGGGTAACTTATTTACTCATGGATTATGCAATAATCTCATTCTTTCTCCTTCATAGTCCATGCGAACTCACAGGGGATCCATGTTAAATATGCACTGATTCTCTCTCTCTCTCTCTCTCTCTCTCTCTCTCTCTCTCTCTCTCTCTCTCTATCTCCTTCATTAAACTAACGTGGGTCTTGAATATTTTCCTGAAATGACTTTCCCCACTTAGAAACTTTTTCTCATCGGCGTCTTCCCAGTGTTTGCACAGCCCATTATCTGGACAATCTTCTCAGTTTCAACTGTTTGCAAATTCCCCCAAGCACAAATACAAACACAAACATTTTTGGCTGAATTTAGTAGGGGACTTCGCGAGGAGAGGGGAAGGGTGGGTATGGATAGGGGTAGGAACAAAGGGTAGGAGGAGGATGATGGGCATCAACTGACAGCAGACCTGCTTCGTTTTAAGTATTCATGTCAATTTAGTGGTAAATCCTCTCTCTCTCTCTCTCTCTCTCTCTCTCTCTCTCATCCAGCTACATAGCTCGGCTGCCACCACTATTTCATGGGATAAGTTGAAGGATTTTACGTCAGACTATGAATACCTTAAAACCAAGGCCTTGACATCAACCTTTCTTAAAACTACAAAAGGAAATGAAATTTTGGTTAACCTTTGTGATAAAATGGAAAAAAAAAAACCCCCCCCCCCAAAAAAACCATGAAATAAGTTACGCCGCAGCATAAAAGCATGAAACATAAAAACATTATATATTTGCGCATATGTATATATACGTACACACTATATGTATTTATATATATATCTAATAGAATATATATATATATATATATATATATATATATAATATAGAATATATATATATATATATTATATATATAAATTATATTTATAAATATATATATAATATATATAATCTATAAATATGTGTGATGTATGTATGTATGTATGTACATATAAAATATTAATTCTGCTAGGGAAGGATAGCAATAACAATAAGTGTCAACAGATACTTATGTTCCAATCGATAATAGGAGAAAATTACACAGTAGGTGAAATGTGTGTTTCTAAAATCTAGTTTCCAAATTACTGTCCTCGGGTTATGATAGCTCAAGCAATCATCTTCTGAATATTCCTGAAGTTACGAGGGCACTACGAAGATGACTGTTGGAGTTATCGTCAGATAAGTGTCATACTTTGTTAACTGTTCATCTCTGAGAGAAAAAAATGTGTAAATGCGAAAACAGAAACAAACATTTTCCATATTTGGTCTTTTTCTCCTATTAATACCTGTATAAATGGTCCGGTTATACGACAACATTCCGCTGGGTGCGCATCTCTCCAATTAATGCATCACTCAACATACAACAAGTGAAACAACGAGCAAGTGCGAAATGAAACCAGTGATTCATTAAATGGGTTTCGAGGGTTAATAGTAAAACCCCTTCCTGGCGTGGCCGTTCATTAATGTCGAGTTGCAATGGTACACGTACATATGCTACCACCGTAAAACCGTAAAGTGGTTTTTAATACTTAAAGATAAAAAGATCAGTTTCTAAATGACTGCACATGGCTAACAAATTCTTAAACATGTCCCCTACACTTTAAGTTTAGTTCATTTCTGAAAATTTAATTTAATTGAATTATTATAATTTGGGCCAAAGGCCAACCACTGATACCTATGAGGTCATTAAGCGCTGAAACGCATTTTAATAGTAAAAGGTTTGAAAGGTGTTAACGGGAGAAAAACCTCGCAGTTGAACTATGAATTAACTGTTACGAGAGGGTGGAAAGTAAGATGGAAGAAAGAGAACATGAAATGAAGTACAGTAAAAGAAACGAAAGGGGTTGCAGGTAGGGGACAACGGCCCGCTGCCTACAGTGCACCGCACCGGGTGCACAGACGGCACTAATCCCCTACGGGAAACTTTTCATGAACCCTTGGAAAACCATCTCATTCATAAACGCTGAATTACTTGACTTATTCATTTTCTTGGTGGTTTGGCTTGTTCAAGTCTCTTGAGTTTGAAAAATGCCAAGAATTAATTCTTATGTCCCATGAGTTTCTTAACAATTATTTGATGTCATAAATCTATCTAAAGTTATTTTATAATAGATGGTCTAAACATTTGCTAAATATATTAATACGATGTCATGTTCTGCATTTCGCGGTTCAAATTTAAAACACAGCGCAAAAAATAAAAAATAGTTTTATTTCAACGCTGAGAATGACAAACTAACTAGAAATTATTTCAAATCTGTCAGGGTATATACACACACACACAACACACACACACACACACATATATATATATATATATATATAATATATATATATATATATATATATATATATATATATATACATATACATATATATATATATATTATATATATATATATATATATAAATCATACATAGGTATATATATACATATATGTATATATACATATATATATATATCTAGTATATATATATAATTATATATCGTATATATATATATATATATTATATATATATATAATATTATATATATATATAAAACGCTAAGGTTACCATTTCTTTAAGTGCACCTTTCTCCCGTTGACCCAGCTAGAATTAAGAATTATTCCGATTACATAACTTAAAACTGAATTCGAATAAAACTCTATTCAAGGTTAAACTGCTTAATACTGGCGAGGCGAAAACGAAAATATTTTTCTTCACTGGACCACATGGTCAAACTTGTGGATGCGGATGAGAATACGTACAAAAATGAAAAGAAAAGTCCAAAATAACATAGCTTATATCATTATTATCAATATCGTAACCTGACTACAGATTTCATAAAGCTACCTGACAATGATCACTATCTACCTAAAATATTTTTGTTTAATTTAAGTTATAGAGCAGAGTAAGTTCATTATAATCGCTGCACTATTCAAACCGAATCGACTTTGTTCTCGAATACTGCATTTTTCCATGGACAGCAACCTGTAAAGTAAATGACTTGACATTAAATATTCTCTCTCTCTCTCTCTCTCTCTCTCTCTCTCTCTCTCTCTCTCTCTCTCTCTCTTTCTTAATTACTAATTACCCATTTTCCTTGTTATACTTAGCTATATGACGAGATTTGGTTTCCATGGAGAAAAAAAAAACTTGATATCAAACTTGCTCCCTCTACTCTAACTCATTCGAGTGCTACTTAGCAATTTTTTCTCTTCCTTGCGGATTCGCTCCGACTGTGATTTGGTTTACGTGCGTAACACAGAATACCTCATAATCAGGCCATGAGCTCCCCCCCCCCCCCCTCTCTCTCTCTCTCTCTCTCTCTCTCTCTCTCTCTCTCTCTCTCTCTCTCTCTCTCTCTCTCTATTTTCGATCGAGGCAGAATAATTTGTATTGTCAGGTTCCTTAAAAGGACAATTAGGCGACTTCTTAAAAAATCTCGGTCTGAGAGAGAGAGAGAGAGAGAGAGAGAGAGAGAGAGAGAGAGAGAGAGAGAGTTTACATATATATACATACATAATGTATGTATGCACCAGGTGGTTTGTACACATAATACCCTCTACCGGGGACCATTCTACGCATAGGTTGTGAATTAGGTGTCTGATAGCTGTTAGTAGACTGACAGTTGTGTGCTTCTCTGGAGCCTGGAAAAATATAAACGTACATACACCCACACACTTAAGGCTAAGGTTCAAGTTGCATAATCAGACGTACAGTTGCAGATGCACATCTCTAACAGGTAGCATACAGATGTACCTAGTTTGACCGAAATACGCTCAGCCACGGGGGAGATGCTATGCTATGACTGGGTAAGTGTGACAGACACACAGACGGACAGAGAGAAAAAAAAAAGGACTGTCTCTCATCAAGCACTCATTTTCATAATGGTACACCTTCAAATCAAGATCTGTTACGAAATCTCGACATGTGAGCTTATAATGATCACAAAACAACGATTTAATCAAACTCCTCCACACGGGACAGACAAAGATCCCTCGACCGAGTAAGCGAAGTTGAGATGATAAGGTATGAATGACAGACAGACACAGACAGACAGACAGTCACAGACACAGACAGATAGACGATCTCCCTTGACGCATGTCTAAAGCTAGAGGGTTTACTTCTGTACCAAATTTTCAATCCATCAATCAAGCATTACCTGTGGCACCCACGGGGATGCATAGGACCTCGATGAACTCACGCCACCACATTCTGCCCCGGGTTAAATCGTCAAGATCTCCCCCAAACACTCATCTCCTGCTTCCCACCTCATTACCCTCAAGCACGTCTCCTTGGCCTACCTCTCCCTCTTCTACCATGGGCAACCCACCCTGGTGTACGTATCTCGTGCTATTCTCTGTCTTCTATATACATGACCTGGACACTCCCAGCGTGAGAACCTAACAAACTCATCGAGAAATTTTTACCGTGTAAAAATTGCAAGGACAACCCTGTGGAAAATACATTCCTACCATATAGGAGAAGTAGCTAAAGCTGACAGGCACTATGATGCGATCCCCCTACAAGCACATCTGTTTATCGTGGCCTACTTCTGTACCAGGTTTGACTGAAATCCGCATCATCCGTATAGGAGGAGCTGTGATGACAAAATCGGACAGACAGACGGACAAACAATCAAATACTATTATCCAGACGTTGTCGATGGGGGACAAATAAATGGAAAAGGAAAGGAAATGAGTGAAATTATTACATCTTAGTTTTAGAAAAAGACTGACATATAAACTCAATTACTGTTGTAAAACTTTACAAAAAAAAAAAAATTATATATACGTATTATATATATATATATATATATATATATATATATATATATATATATATATATATATCTGTGTGTTTGTGTGTGTGTGTGTATATATATAACGTATATATATATATATATATATATATATCTATATGTATGTATATATATATATATATATATATATATATATATATATATATATATATATATATATATATATATATATATATGTATATATATATATCTATATATATATATATATATATATATATAGATATATATATATAATATATAGTTTCGTCGAAAAGTTCTGCACTCCTTACGGGGACGAAAATTCAAATCACCTATTCATACAAATTATCTTTTTTTTTGTTTTTTTTTTTAATGGGACGCATGACTCACTAACGCGAGTCCTGGATGAGTAACAGTGAATAGATATTACTTTCTTTTTTATTATATAAACATACCTGCATGAAAATTAATCAAGTAATCATCAAACACGCATTACGGAAGGATGTCAACGCTCTCATTAAAAGGTAATAATAAATTGTTCTGCTCTTTGATCGTATTGTTTGGGATACTTTTTGTAATCGACAGAAGACTAAACGAACATAGGATGTTAATTACAAATGACATACATAACAAACAGGGCGCTCCTACATCTCTATACGGTAGAGTTCATGACATCGATAATGGATTTTGAAAATTCGATAATATTGAGAATGAAAAGTGGAAAAAACAATATTATTTCTGGCCAAATATACTTTAAATCTATTCAGACGTTACGACGGCCCGTTTACCTGTCAGTGTCAAATTGATAAAAAATAATGTGGACTTTCCTCGCACCACTGCATTCTTATACTATGCGAAACTGAATTTTTGTTTTTTGTTAGATTTGTTCCGTTTTAAAGGCAGCGGCTGCAAAAAGAGGGAAGACGATGGCTAATACAATATCCTCTCCCTCAACTTATTTTCAGTGGCTATACTAAAGATGCCGTGGGTAAGCTTGCCATAATAATATTTTACGGTTAGTGTGGTTCACAAAATACAAAAGATTCTTACAAAGATGTTTAAAATTAAAGTATATTTATATCACAATTGTGTAGTTTGGAGCGTATGAGAAGATATACATACATTCATACTT
>NC_087204.1:94154913-94174913 GCF_015104395.2 Macrobrachium nipponense
CTTCGTTGAATTATGCACCGACCGTCTGCCAGAGCAACCCCGCATTAGCATAATGAACGAGAGAGAAAAAAAAATCAAGGCTGTTATCATCAATAACCCTGTGTGACCCGTTTTCATTCATGGCGACTCCTCGGCGTATCGTAACATCCACTGAACGCCCAGGAAGACCCGGCACTACATTTACATGATGTATTGCTTTCAAGATAGAGAGCATAAAAGTAATTAAGCCCGTGTTGATACACTTAATACATTCACATATTTAGATGAACTCCCAGAGAGGTATTGACCTTAAAAACTGGACAAATAATGCAGAAAAGCCTTCGGTACGGCAAGAAAACCGATACTTAATGAAAAGTGGCACTTAGGGAAAGTGATACGGCAAGAACACGGATTCGCTTTTCAAGATAGAGCACATATAAATAATCAAGCCCGTGTTCACATACTTAAAACATTCACATATTTAGACGAACTCCTAGAAAGGTACTGACATTAAAAGCTGGACAAATAAAAGTGGAAAATCCTTCGGTACGGCATGCGTGGGGAAAATGAAAAGTGTCTTGGCAATGAGCAAAGCCGTTCCGAATTCAATACTGTCGCAGGAGCGAGACTTTCGAAGTCCATTCCCACAAGCCTACCTCTCGTTATCATACGATGAATGATTCACGACAGGGATGAATAATGGACGAATAAATATGAATAATTCACACTTTCCTCCACAATTTCTAATATGATTTACAAATTAATGATGTCGGCGTCATATTCCAAATAAAAGGAATTTCGAAGATTGTCACGCACTGGAAGAGAGGTTCGCCATAAACACTTGATACTATAGTAGATTCACATCAACCGTCCATTTGATGTCTAGGCCAGTCCCTTACGACGTTCCTGATTGACTGTTGATAAGCCAATCAAAGGGCTGGAAACTCAGTCTCTGGAGAGAGCTCACATGGGCAGGATGTATGTTCCACCTCTCCTGAGGGATACGTCTTTCAAAAGCATCCCTCAGGAGAGGTGGAACATACATCCTGCCTAAGTGAACTCTGTTTAGTATTTAATTATCAGGCTTTATTATCATTACATCACGTTTTCTATCTATTTCCCTTCTATCTCCTTTTGCTAAGATCATATTTTAATTGTTAGATGAATTGTTATAACACATTTTTGTTCTGAAACCTTCGAACTGGTTGTAAATAATTTTAAATAGGTTGTTACAGTAACTGACTTTCCTGTAATTCAATGACCAATGTTTATCTAACTGCTTATTTTTATTTTTCTGTTTCTTATATTTTACTTAGAATGAACTGTAAACTTTGTGCGCTACTTAATAAATGCTCTCGATAAGGGCCAGTGGAACCCGAAACTGTTGAGCTGAAAGGAATTTCAGCTTCTCTTTTCCCCTGTGGACTACAACCTCATACATACATACACACACACACACACACACACATAAATATATATATATATATATATATATATATATATATATATATATACACATACATACATACATACGTATATATACATATACGTAATAGAGTCTAAATGTGTGTGTTTGTGTGTAAAATTACTGACAATGACGAATGAAACTGAGCTTTGATGTTTCCTGACCATTAACCTTTGCAGTAGACCTAATGCTGACGGATAAACGACTCAAGGAACCCCGTACATTCTAATGAGTTCCTCATCGATTGTGTAAAAGACATATTTAACTATTTTAAGTCTTCGGTTAAAGAGATACACCGACGAGAGAATCACGCGTCTCTCTCTCTCTCTCTCTCTCTCTCTCTCTCTCTCTCTCTCTCTCTCTCTGCGAAACTGCACGCACCCTCTTAAATATATCAAAAGGAAGTTTCAGTCATATATCTATCTGTTTGCTCCATCAACAAGCACCTTCTCATGTAGGCCCGTATAAAACATTGAAAAATAGTCCGATGGGATTACAGTAAACCCGTTCTATCTCACGATCGTAAAAAAATACAAAAAAATAAAAAATTCTAAAAAAAAAACATCTAAAAAAGTAACTTTCTAAAAAAATATCCAAAAAAGTAACTCTCCCAAGTGTTTTGTTCTAAATGAAGAAATAAACTAAATTTTAATCAATATATTACGTTGTTCAGAAATCCACAATTTTTTACCCACAGGACATGGACACAGGACTTGCTGTATCATCCTCAAATTCAATGTTTAGAAACTGAAATAGAACTTATTAGAGAGCGAGTGACTGACCGAGAATCTGGGTTTAGATCATTTTTTTCCCCTAGATTATCCTCTTGAACCGGATCAGATTTTTTCTTCGCAGGATGATCTCGATTCTGATCAGATTTTTACTAATGAGGATCAGGAATTAGGACAGATTCATTTTTTAGACGATGTTCTGGATCTGATTGATTTTGTTCATGCAACGATTTGAATTCAGACCAGACTAATCACATGTTTTTGAAGGATTCTAATGGGGCTTTGCATTTGGGACGATGTCTTTTATATATATATATATATATATATATATATATATATATATAATATATATATATTATAATTAATATATATATAATCTAGGTCTTGCACGATGGGTGGTGAGGTGTGCGAGAGAAAAGGCAGTTCTGTGTGGACCTCTGGACTCTCCAACCCAATAGAGGCAAAAAATTTCTAATATGATTCTAATATGCTCGTAATTTACAACTCTGAACAAAACTCACCAAAAGTTTTTATCTTCGTATAGTGATCGTTTGTAATAATGATACGTAATAATGATACAAACAAAACATAAGGAAGAAAAATAACATAGAATATATGTATTAAAGATAGATTACAATATATAATCCAGTAACCCAGCAAATTATAACAAACTTTGTTAAAAGGCCATTGCGAAAACTTGATGACAATCACTGATTCTTATAAAATATGTATACTGGACTTGCAAGAACTCCAACCAAATAGCATTATTTATTCCGTAACTTATGCTACTAGCGTTTCATAAAAACTAGGTACGATCAATATTTGCGTCAGTTACTAAATTTAACAACGTATGGACCTATCTTATGCTTCTCTGAAATTTTTCATATTTGTGGATATGATGACAAGATAACTAAGGACAGTTTACCCAGATCTTATTCTCAGCCATATTCAATCAATCACTGCAACCGTACCATAAATCCAACCGCTACAGTACGATCACTTTATCTACTTATATGCAGACTAACTTATGGAGAAAAATGTTGACGTAACATGACATTATGTTAATGTTTTTACATACATGCAGACATGCACACCGGGACATACGAAATTAAAAGTTAATATCGGACAAAAATGCCTCATTACGTTGACACGAAAAATAGAGGACTCTTATCGACTATGACAATCTATGATTATGTAAGTAGGTAAGTAGGCCCGGGTGGTGAGTGGGGAACTGGCACTTATCAGAGAGACAGGAAGGGTTCTAAAAAAGCATGAAACTAAGAAGCATTAAAAAGCAAAATGGGAAAAACACTAGATAAGATTCAGTCATTTAAGACTTCCTTTAACGTATGCGCGCCAAGTGCACAAGTACATATTTAACATTCTTTTAAGCCTGAGTAGTTATGCATATGTTTCTACTTTAAGCCTGGGGCTTCAGATGATGATTGACCACCACTTTTAACGCCATCTCTCCAGTTTCAATCCATGATAATTCACTAATAAGTAAAAATAAAGTTAATAAATTCAAAAAGAAATCCACAAAGAATATATACGCTGTTGTACTTGAGTACAATCTTGAGCCTGAAGAAAACCAAATTTTTTTCTTGGCAGTGACTTGAACGTCCCCACACCTCAGCATGGGGCAAGGGTTAGGACTATCCATAAACCGAAGTGACCTTTATGAATTTAGACATACTCACATAATCAGTATCAAATTTCTTTCCAGAATTTGTTAAAAAGAGTAATTTCCTTAGTCAATACCAACAGCTATCCAGCGTTCAGCAGTTACTACTCTTACGGAAAAAATGGTAATCAATACTTGAATTTTTTTTATTCTTCCCGAGTTCTACTTCCCTTGAATACTGCTGGCATTTCCGTTCTACAGAAAATATAATATTCCTTAAGTTTTCATTTTAAAAAAATCTTATAAAGCGACATTTTCGTGTCAAGAAAAAAATAAAAATTCAAAATCGTATACAAAGATTTATAATGATATATAAAATAATGCACAAAATGCTAAAAGTAATAGTGTTCAACGACTTAAATATATTCGTCTAAAAATGTCCACTAGCTAAGTAGAGGGTAACTAACTTGATTTTCATTCATTTCATTCAAACATTCCATAAACTCGTATTGTTAATGTTATCACTGCAAAAACATATTATTGACCAAGGGATTTTACTTATTTTCTTCCCTCTTTGATAGAGCGTTTGGTTTTATATTGGGGCCAACTTTTACTGCAACAAAGGGTTTTTACGGAAAATAGTCGTAAGTAAAAATCGTACAGCCCTCAAAACTATGACCTAAATCTCCTTTTAACTCATTCTTTTATTCATCTTGTCCAGATGGTGCGGAGTTCATGAAATAAAGCTGTATTTTTTTTTTCTCTCCTTTTAGAGCGACAGCAAACAAAAACAGTTAGATGTTGCCATCTATTTGCGCGAGCACACATGAGTGTGTGTGTGTGTGTATATATAATAATATATATATATATATATATATATATATATATATATATATATATATATTCCAAACTTAGGATACATATGACTTACTATCAAGAAAATGATACTCTGGTACAAACGCGATGGGGGCAGGAAAGGGGGAGTGACCTAAAAGTAACCTAAAAACGACAGACACCGTTTAATCCATAGCTTTCGAGGTCGCCGAGATGAATAGTGATGTCCCAGATGCCCTGTAAGTCAAGGTTCAGCCCCGTGAGGTATGTGGGGTGTGAAGGAGTGAAATATAAAATGTTAAAATTGTGGGGCAACGTAATTGAAGCAAGTATTTTAACAGGAAAGGGAGAGAGTGAGAGGGAGATGAAGTGAGAGAGTAGAGGGGATGTTAGGGAGGAGAGAGAGAGAGAGAGAGAGAGAGAGAGAGAGAGAGAGAGAGAAGTTTATCAGCTGTCATTCAGTTTTCCTGGGCAGTGCTGAGTCACTTAGCTTATATATATATATATATATATATATATATATATATATATTATATATATATATATATAATATATATATATATATATAATAAAAGAGTATGGCCAGCAGAAACTTCAGCATTTTTTCGTTAAAACTTTATTTTCATCCAACGCCTACGTTTCGAGATACAAATCCCATCTTCAGGGCTAAAAACAAGGAAAAAATTAAAATTCTATACATTAAATCGGACTAAAATGGGGCACAGTAATAAATATACTATATATATATATATATATATAGATTAGTTAACAATATATCAGTGAAATTCGAATTTTATATAAAAGTAAGACGGTAACTAATTGAATAAGAGATCGCAGTAAAAAGCAAAGCTACTAAGTACAATGACACTTCAAAATAAATAAACAAACAAAACACTTAAAAACACAAACCACACGCGAACAACTAAGAAAATTACGTTATTACTAAAAACAGGAGAAAAACATTGAATCGTAACAGGCAAAAAATTTCTGTATATGATTACAAAAGGAGAAAAATTTAAGAATATATATATATAATATATATATATATATATATATATATATATATATATTATATATATGTATATATAAAGGCGGACACAAATGGGAGAGACAAATACAAAGGCGAGAAGGTAGAAAGGGCGAATGGCCTATTAAGTAATGTTCAGTTGTACAGCAGTTGAATGGTTGTTGAGGGTTGGTGACAATTGTTTAATGAAGAGGGACTCGAGAAAGGGTAATGACCGGTTATCTATTGCTTGGGATAAGATTTTAAAATCATTGTACTGAATGTTATGTTTACGTTTTATTGCATGGTTGCGTATTGCAGAAAATTCTTTCTTAGATAAAGTTATTCCTGTTCGGTGACTGATACCCCGATGACAGTCGATGCAAACCTTCAACAGCCGACTCGAATTACCGACATAGGTTCCCAAATTATATTTTGGACAAGTAAACAAATATACCGTTGAAGATCGCATCAAGTGCAGTAGGGTGTCCTTGAACTTGAAAAGACTTCTGATTTTTAAGGAGTTCTTGAAGATAAAATTAAACTTAACATATGGGTACATATTGCTGAGTACGACGGTGAGCTCTCGTTTTACAAGTTTATATGTTGAACAAAAAGGCAAGGATATATACAGTTCTTTTTTAGGTACATTAAAAGTGGGTGCTTTCGGTTTAACAATGTCATTTAAAAACTCTCTCAAGATTTTCTCAAATAGGTCTTATCTATACTTCTGTACCGGTGAGTTCTCGTTTCGCTATATATATTATATCTATATATATATATATATATATATATATCATATATATATATATATATATATATATATATTCTTAAATTTTTCTCCTTTTGTAATCATATACAGAAATTTTTTGCCTGTTACGATTCAATGTTTTTTCTCCTGTTTTTAGTAATAACGTAATTTTCTTAGTTGTTCGCGTGTGGTTTGTGTTTTTAAGTGTTTTGTTTGTTTATTTACTTTGAAGTGTCATTGTACTTAGTAGCTTTGCTTTTTACTGCCGATCTCTTATTCAATTAGTTACCGTCTTACTTTTATATAAAATTCGAATTTCACTGATATATTGTTAACTAATCTATATATATATATATATTTTTTTTTAAATAGTAATAATTATTCTGTGCCCCATTTTAGTCCGATTTAATGTATAGAATTTTAATTTTTTCCTTGTTTTTAGCCCTGAAGATGGGATTTGTATCTCGAAACGTAGGCGTTGGATGAAAATAAAGTTTTAACGAAAAAAAAAATGCTGAAGTTTCTGCTGGCCATACTCTTTTTTATTATGATATATATATATAGTATATCTATTATATAATATCTATATATAATATATCTATAATAATATATATAAAGCTAAGTGACTCAGCCCACTGCCCAGGAAATTAACTGAATGACAGCTGAATAAACTCTCTTCTCTCTCTATCTCTCTTCTCTCTTCCTCCCTCTTCTCTCCTCCTCCTAAACATCCCCTCTACTCTCTCACTTCAATCTCTCTCACTCTCTCCCTTTCCTGTTAAAATACTTGCTTCAATTACGTTGCCCCACAATTTTAACATTTTATATTTCACTCCTTCACACCCCACATACCTCACGGGGCTGAACCTTGACTTACAGGGCATCTGGGACATCACTATTCATCTCGGCGACCTCGAAAGCTATGGATTAAACGGTATCTGTCGTTTTTAGGTTACTTTTAGGTCACTCCCCCTTTCCTGCCCCCATCGCGTTTGGTACCAGAGTATCATTTTCTTGATAGTAAGTCATATGTATCCTAAGTTTGGTTGAAATTACTCAATGTGTTTCAGAGATATGTTGGCACACACACACACACAATACAACGGTATAAATAGTAACGATAGTTAGAAAACTACTAGCATTAAAAATGATGATGCAAGACGTCTGATAACAAGCAGTGAAAATATGGTAATATTATTTAATAAATATAACTTTCATAGGGAGACATTTACTTTTGGTCACGGTAACAAATTTTCCCTTATGATCAAATGATTATATACTAAAACTGACTTTATAACCGTCTGCTGAATAATTTGTAAAGTAGCAATCAATTTTAAAGGCAACCAAATTGAGATAAATACATCCGCACATGATAGGTCATTCCAATTGGCCTACGTATTTGTTTTAATTCAGGAATCGAATAAACATGCTGAGTATTTCTACTCGTGTGAACATGGATTAGTATTGGCAAATGGAGCCAGAAAGTAACCGAAACAAAGAATACTTAAGCAAACGGCATATGACAACTCAATAAGCAACCCTGAACCAAAACTGAACAAGGAAAACCTCACTTTAAGAAAGAAATTACTAACATCGGTTTTTAAAGAAGTTGAGTCCTGGAAGAAAAAGCTATTCGAGAAAACTTTAACAAAATGAGGTGTCTGATGACGGCCTCAAGAATATACGTGAAGATGAAGATTAAGATTCATCAAACAATCAGCGATGAATGCGAGGAATCCCCCACTTCTAATGATAAAATTTCAGTGTCTGCAATCGTGGGAAACCACCCGCTTCAGATTTACTGCTTTTTGTAAGCGATATCCATCATTACCGTTATTGTTTGCGACTACCCAGTTTGAATTTGAAAGTGGTTCTTTTGCCCTCATTTTTATCATTTAGATAATAAGTAATGGTATAATAGTTCATATTTCTAAATAATGCTCTCTCTTCCTCTCTCTCTCTCTCCACATACACTTACATAAAAACACACATATTTGATAAAGTGTGTGCGCTTGTGTATATGTGTATGTATATACACAATATGTGTGTATGCAAGTGCTCACGGACGTGTATATTTCGGTGACAATTCCATGTATCGACTATAACAAACCTTATACAAGAATCACACGTAAGTCTCTCTCACAGAGAATCTTCCAGCAAAACGTGATGTTTATTTACTAACATCAAAATTCTGCTCTCCTCAGTTAAAAAAAAATGAACTGGAGAACGTTGACGGGAAGGTATTACACATTGTTTTTAAAATCTGCTGTATGTGAAAAGGCCAACTGATGAAATTCCATTTACACTGAACAAATAAATACTATGAACTTATGTTCCAAACGTCTGAGAATTTCTCGACCAAATGACAACATACAACAAGCATTGTGGCAAATTGAGATAATCGTCGGTCTGCCGTTGCATAATTTCCTTAGGGAGGAATGATCAACGTTACTGCTTCCAAAACAATAAAAAAAATATTTACTTAACTTGCGTATTTTACGAGCAGCCTTTACTGACAACGAATTCCTTTTAGAAGTAATTTTTAATGAATTCATACACACATTTAGTATCTCAGTATACGTATGTATATGTATATATATATAATATATATAAAATACATTTATATATTATATATATATTATATATATATATATATATATATTTATATTTATATAAATAATATATATATATATATATATATATATATATAATAATAAATATGATTAAAGTGTGTGCGCTTGTGTATATGTGTATGTATATACACAATATATGTGTATGCAAGTGCTCACGGACGTGTATATTTCGGTGACAATTCCATGTATCGACTATAACAAACCTTATACAAGAATCACACGTAAGTCTCTCTCACAGAGAATCTTCCAGCAAAACGTGATGTTTATTTACTAACATCAAAATTCTGCTCTCCTCAGTTAAAAAAAAATGAACTGGAGAACGTTGACGGGAAGGTATTACACATTGTTTTTAAAATCTGCTGTATGTGAAAAGGCCAACTGATGAAATTCCATTTACACTGAACAAATAAATACTATGAATATCTGCCAAACGTCTGAGAATTTCTCGACCACTGACAACATACAACAAGCATTGTGGCAAATTGAGATAATCGTCGGTCTGCCGTTGCATAATTTCCTTAGGGAGGAATGATCAACGTTACTGCTTCCAAAACAATAAAAAAATATTTACTTAATTTGCGTATTTTACGAGCAGCCTTTACTGACAACGAATTCCTTTTAGAAGTAATTTTCTTTTAATGAATTATCATTACAACACATTTAGTATCTCAAGTATACGTATGTATATGTATATATATAGATATATATAATATATATCATATATATATATAATATATAGTATATATTTATATTTATATATATATAATATATATATATATATATATATATATATATATATATATATATATATATATATATATATACATACACACATATATTACAGCCACCAACTGACACGTGAATTTTTATACTTTTCAAATATTAAGCCAAATCTACCACTTCCGACATATTTCACTTTATTTGACAAATAACACAGCCAAAAGTAATAATGTAATAAAGTACATCTAGCTAAGCAGGGTTTCGGACCGAGCCTTGTGGGTTTGATAAAGAGGTGACAGAATTTACCCACTTAAGTTATCACTAGTGATAGAAATTAATTTCTCTACTCTAGCACACATTCCTCCCGAATTTACGTTCTGTACGTGTAATCGAAATAGCCATTATTTCGTGTAAAGTTTCAAAACTAATTTACACGTTCCTATATTCCTGCATACGTAAATGCATAAATCAAACAAACACACACGCATATTATATATATATATATATATATATATATATATACTATATATATATATATATAAAAATATGTATATACGTATATAAACATAATAATTATATATATAGGTATATTTATATATAATTGTTATTATATATACATATTATATATACACATATATAGCTCTATTATATATGATATATATTATATATATAAATATATATATATATATATAGATATATATATATATATATATATATATATATATATATAGATATAGTTTTACCTATATATATTTATATCTTCCTATATGTGCAATACGTATTTTGTAACCTACGTACGAGCTTAATGACTAAAAATTACGTAATCCCGCACACTTGCCAACACAGCATCCAATATAGCGATTTTAAGATTGGCACCAGGTGCTAACAGTCCTCCATTAATCAATTATCAGTCACTTTGCATTAAATGACCATCAGCAACCCTTAACGACGTGGCAAGCTCGGTTCCATTACAGACTGTTCGTCTCTTTTACATAACTACACTACTACCACCACTCTTGGGCAACCCGCTAACTTTCCGTTTGCCTGCTTTCGAAGAAGAATTTATTCCTGAACACGTCTTTGAATAACGAGTTCTCCTTCGGTTATTTCTGAGGAAAGGTTCTGATTTTCTTTTCTTTTCTGTGTTGCACATTCATAACGTAATACTTTGCACGTTACCTCCGATAGGGAGGGCATAGTTTTATATTGAGTTGAATATAGAATTTGGGCCAAAAGCCAAGCACTGGGACCTATGCGGTCATTCAGCGCTGAAATGGAAATTGACAATAAAAGGTTTGAAAGATGTAATAGGAGGAAAACCTCACAGTTACACTATGAATCAAGCATTAGGAGAGGGTGGAAAGTAAGATGATGAAAGTATCTGAGAGGAGGTGCAGTAAAAGGAACGAAAGCGGTTGCAGCTAGGGGCCGAAGGCATGCTGCAAAGAACCTACAGTGCACCGCATGAGGTCCACTGATGGCACTACCCCCCTACGAGGTAATTTTATTTTTGGTTTGACTTTCCTGTAGTAAGATCACGGGAACAGTATTATGTGGCCTTTTACGAAAAGTTTACCCAAGTGATTAAAAGCTGAGATGGGAATGAAACCTTTGGAAGTCAACTTTTAGTAGACGGACTGTTCAGCCTTAGAGGAGGTCTGTGGTGTCTAAACGCTTCTATGGTCTTGGAATGGAATATGTGATTTAGGCATAAAGCCAAGCACTGGGACCCATAGGGTCATTCAGCGTTATGATGAAAGTGAATGAAAAATAGACTTTTCATTTCGCTAACCATTTTTAATAAGGACCACTTGCTTCATTAATGCTTCAAGTATTACATCACTTTTATTTCAGTGTGCGTGCTCCCTTTTATAGCTTATTTTCTACACATGAATGTCATTGTGGACACTTTAACAGGTCTTACAATTGTCCGAGACTTCGTCAGTTTCATGTTCTGACTGACAGACTGTAGATGGGAGGATATATATAATATGATATATATATATATATATATATATATATATATATATATATTATATATATATATATAATCTATATATATAATATATATATATTTAATACACGTTGCATGCACCCTCTGTGTGAGTGCGTGTTGTTATTGCCATTGCATTGAAGATCTATTTATAAAGGGCAAACTACCTATAATTTTAACATGGCTTGTGACACTCACAAGCATGTATTGAAGCGTCAATATGAATATAAGCTATATAAAGATATTTACAGTTCGATGCTTCCGTTCACAAGTCAGAACCTCAATTAAGTTACCCAGAACTACTTTCCATAAACTCGAACATTTAAATCAGCCACTACACAGTTTTTCCCCTTTGAAATTATTGCCCTTCTTTTCTTCGTCTTTTAACATTTTTGCTTTTTTTCTCTGTTCCTTGTTAGCTCTGTGCCCTCTTCCAATCTTTTCCAAATATTGCCAACTTTTCTGATTTGAAATTCTTGCCCGTTTTATTATGTAAATTATTCTAGGGTGATATACAAGCTCTATCTATGTCTGGTTAATATTACTTTTTTTATCTGTTTGACAGTGGGAAAATGACTTGCCTCTTACGATTTTTTTTTTTATAGCCGATTTCTCCAATCATCGTCTGTTACACTATTCTACAACGGAATGCAGCCAGACGGGGTCACTGGTGTTAAACATATGGCGGTGACTGAATTCACCAGTTGTACCAATATTAGCAAAGGAAGAGTGTTGAGCTAACAGACAACAACTACTCCTCCTCCCCCCACCAACCCTCTTCCTCTACTTCTATTGACACCTTCACGCTCAGTTGGACTCGTCTATGGTGGTAGCCTGACATGTTAACATGCCCGTTGTCGGTCTTTTAAACTTTGGAATACTGGTGAACGGGCGTGACAGGTTTCTCAAATACAAGATTATAATCCTTCTTCCTCACCGTCCTCATGAGACTTCAAAGAGCCTGAGATGAACATCACCTCAAGGGTCGCTCAGTTTGATCAATCCCTCACCCCAAATCACCTTTCCAATGTGGAAGCCTTTCTTATTCTGTATTTCTCCAGTCATTAGTCTCTTCAAGTGGCGTCCTTGTCATCGAGTAAACCCCTTCAACTGATGCATGGGGCTTCTTTTAGAGTAGTCATGCTTGTTCCGGTAACTGCAGCACAAAAATCTATATGAGGCTCTGTTCTTGTTTATCCGGGTACTTGTTGGACTTTCATTCGTCCTGACTACTACCAGATTTGAGAGAGAGAGAGAGAGAGAGAGAGAGAGAGAGAGAGAGAGAGAGAGAGAGAGAGAGAGAGAGAGAGAGAGAGAGAGTTTTGTCTTGGTTAGGATAGAAAAAAATAATTGCTAGTCGGAGTTTCCACTGACCAGCTAGATGCTCACGATAACACAAGAGTTTTTTTTACCGTGAGGGAAACAATAGCATGTGTTCTGGGAATCCAGGTCATTGCTCTGTATCAGCCATTCCATGAGAGAGAGAGAGAGAGAGAGAGAGAGAGAGAGAGAGAGAGAGAGAGAGAGAATGTACCACAGAGGTGTGTACTGCTATGAAATTGGGTAAAATGGGGAATTTAATATGGGGCGGCGGATGGCTTAACCGCAATGTCAGGGCCGATACAGACACAGATGGATATAAAGAGGGCGAGGGCACAGGTGGAAGGAGAGAGAGTGGGAGGGGGAGGGGGTGAAGGTGAGGGGGGGGGGGAGAAAGAGAGAGAGAGAGGTCTTGGGAATCTCCCGCAAGGCACCCCCTTTGGAGCTAGTGTTTTTGTTGTGTGTATCTTGAGGCTTCCTTGGACGTGATCTCCTCGAAAAGGGTCTCGCTGCAACATTCATTTCGAGGGCTGAATGTCACACTTTCTTTTGGAGCTTCTCCTAAATAAAAGCGAGTAAGAAGATGAGGAAGAAAATGCAACGCGTCCTTTTGTCCGCGTCAGACACACAACAACATCAAAAGAATTAAATATAACTTGAGGCATCTATATCTAGAGAATATGAGAATCTAGAATACTTGCGTCTCTACATACTTCATAATAATACTTCCTAAATCTTTTCATCTGTGACTGAACTCATTTTAAACCAAAAAGGAATAAATATGCAAGCGAAAGAAAATATGCATCTACACAGTTTGTACGTACACATTTACTACATCTGCGTTACCTACATATTATATATATATATATTATTATATAATATATATATATATATATATATTATATATATATTAATATATATATATATACATATATTATATATATATCTATATAATATATAGTATATATATATCTTATATTTACTATATTATCATATATGATATATATAGTATATATATATATATATATATACATATATTATATAAATATTTATTATATATATATATAATATATATAATTTAAAAACAACAACAAAACATTCCAACAATATATATTAAACAATCCTTTCTTTTATTACAAGGTGTAAACTAAACTGATGCCTAATTAGCTGCATAATCATAGAACACAGTCTGTTATTAATACTTTACTAATATTTCAATTGTGATACATTCCAAACGCCACCACAATTTGATTTAAGACACAAGGTGCGCCAAGAAATCTTAAGGAAACGTCAGTTATGACAAATGTTGGATAAGTCGGTCACGATGAATTTGGGAGATGATTCCTTATGATGTATTCAGGGAACTTCCAACTACAATGAACCTAAGACACAAGACATTAGGAAACATCTATGTCAAGGCGATATAGAATCATAATACGACAAAAGACTAAATCTAGACAAAGCTATGCACAATAATTTTCGAAAAGTGTCTGAAGCCGCAACTTTCAGCTAAAGTCATTCAAAATAGGTCTTTTTGGTAATAACTATAATAGGATGTACGATGGTTAACTACTATGTTTTCTGACTGATGTGTTTATCATTACTTTTCAAAATATGTAAAATATTGACATAGAATAGTTATAGCTCTAAAAGCTAACAATTTCTAAATATGTAAAATATTGACATGGAAGTTATACGTAGCTCTAAAGGCTAACAATTTAACAACAAGTTTCTACTGAATGAAAAGAAAAAAAAAAGACAAACCGACCCAAGAGAATAAATACATAATACATATGCAGCAATTTGTATGTTTGTTTGTATGGTGTTTTTACGCTGCATGGAACCAGTGGTCATTCAGCAACGGGACCAACGGCTTGACGTTACTTCCGAACCACGTCGAGAGTGAACTTCTATCACCAGAAATACACATCTCTAACCCCTCAGTGGAATGTCCGAGAGTCGAACTCGCGGCCACCGAAGTGACAGGCCAAGACCATACCGATCACGCCACTGAGGCGCTGCAGCTGTATGTAGAAACCCCGAACTGTTACTCCACAGTCAATAAGGGACCGCATGACAGATGACTGACACAACGAAGGGGAAACGGGAGGGAGAATGATTACATAGCATTACGATTTGAAAAGGGGTCATTCACAAAATAACTAAATGATAAATTTTTAAAAAATCAGAAAACATATATCATGTACCAAACTGAAAACCAGAAAACCTTCCAAGTTAAACATTTATCAAGGGAACATAAAATAAACAATTCTAACAATATTGTATATTCAACATAAACATAACTTAAATACTTATGGTTTAAATATATGATTTGTTAATACAAATGGTGCACACATGAACTATTTTCCATTATATATACCAGCATGCGAATTAATAGAAAAAATTACCATAACAGAAATGTCATATCAATTTCCGCTGTGCATCGGACCCCGGCTTAACTAACCATGATGCAAAAAATAAAAGTATTGGTAAAGTATCCCTTGCACAAGAGCTAATCTCTCTCTCTCTCTCTCTCTCTCTCTCTCTCTCTCTCTCTCTCTCTCTCTCTCTCTCTCTCTTTAAAAATTAGGAAGATGTTCCAAAGGAGTACTGCCCAACAGTGAAAACAATTTTACCCTGAAGCCCACTTGACTGGAGATGATGCGTGTAGGTCAGACAAAAAAAGAAAAAGGCAAGTGACGCTACTACTGACTTTCACATCATTTGCTTAACAACGGCTTTGTCTGCCATCAACAACACTGAACAGATATTTCCCTCAGGTGTGGTCTGAACGGACTTGAATTCCAAGTCATCGATTACCCCTTCAAAAAAATATATTTAAAAAATCTTTACTGAATAGAAGAATATAGAATTTAGGGGAAAGGCCAAGCACTGGCTCCCATTATATTCAGTAGATGAAACCTATTCACAAGGAACAAGCCCACATGGACAACTGTCCTGAAATTCAAGGTTCCAAAGAATATGCTGTTCATTAGGAAGAATTAAGAGGAAGTGAAATACAGAAAGAAGAGACCCTACTTATCAAAAAAGAAAAAAAATTAAAAAATAGATAAAGTACTGAAGAGATCACACTTATCAAAACAGAAAAAATAATAAATAGATCAAGTATTAACATGCCGGAAGAATTGTATTAGGGTACCAATACACTGGAAAGTAAGGTGGAAGAAAGAGAATATAAACGGAGGTACAGTAAAAGAAATGAAAGTTTCAGCTAGGGACCAAAAGGACGCTGCAAAGAACCCTAAGTAATGCCTACTACAGGAGCTGCACTGACGGCAGTACCTTTCCTATGGAAGGATATCTTTATTAAAAGGAAATCTTTATTTAAAAAAAAAAATGAAAGTCCTATTGTTTTATAGATTCAACCAAAACCTCTGGTTGGAGTCAACTAAATACTTTTGGTGGTGATGAAAGAAGATATTTTCTTCATAGAGAAGTGGTTCTTTTGGTAAGGTAGAGTCAAAATGGATTCAGTTTATCAGAGATGTAATTCAAACTTTCTTTCAAAACTGCATTTAGGGGCACCTAACAGTGGCTCTAAGTCAAATACTTACAGTTAAATATAGTTTCTGATACTGAGCTTATTATTGATAATTATGGTTTCATTATTAAGCCTAATATTTATAAGTATATTAGACTTTCGTTATCATATCCTGCCCAATCCCAAAATTAATGCAAACTTGTAATTCTCACATATCTATCGTGTTTTCATCAATTCCTAGCATATATCGCCAATTTACTATCATATTCAGTAAAACAAGCTAACAAACTACTATCGTTTTTATCGTTATATCTACTAAAGATCTTAAAAACAAAAGTTCTAAGAAGGATTTTTCTTCATTTAATTTGTTCTGCTGTACTAAAAATTGTGGTAAAAAAAAAAAACTGCACTTTAGAAGTAAGCAAACGCGCAAAGCGTTCCCACGAGACTCCTTTTCTTTACACTTTTCCACAAAGTCTGAGTTTACCGAAAACGAAAAAAGATTTCCTAGAAACCCAGCATCTTTTTGATCTCTCACCGGCGTCGCTTCCATTTCCACGACGCGCAAGAAGAAAACGGTTGGTAACCAGGACCTCGGAAGAAAGAGAGCGCAAACACTAACGAACGTCTGAGCCAGGGAACCGGCCTGTTCGACCCCCAGCAGAGCGCCATCAAACGGTTTCCACACATGTTCGGTTTTAATTGCACGAAATCATGGGGACTGCCGCCGTCTGGTCAATTTTGTTCTCACCTCACTTTGCTCTTTCCCTTGTCTGGTGGTGGTCAACCACCTTCTGAGATGAATTAGGCTGAATTTAGTTCAAAAGAGGTAGCCGTACTTGCCCCCCCAAAAAAGGGGTCCCTGGGGCGTCTTTAAACCCATGCCACGGGAGGTGCAGTAGTCGTAACAGACTCTACACGCACTTGCCTTCAAAGATATAGTCTGTGAGAGAGTGGCAGGGTGCCATTACGAAAAATCTTTTCCTTGAAGAGAGTTTTATATTTATGGGTTTTACCCTTTTCCATGATGCATCTATGGAATGTCTATAATATTTACAGGAGATATAAATATTCAAGAATATTTTGTCAAGCAAAGAAAAGCAAATAACTGCCTAGTGTTTAATATAAGGTGGCTAACATTTCAATATTTATTATTTTTCTCTTTGTACACATGAGACGGTACACATTTAAGGTATTCATGTAATGCATGGAGCGGTAACTATTTCATCAAATTTCAAGAAACAAGAAACGCCTTAGAAATGTTCAAAGTGACAACCTCCGATAACAACCAACAAACAAAAGAATATATCACGAATTCCCAACAACTAAGAATGTATATATATATATATATATATATATATATATATATATATATAGATACAATATATATATATATATATATACACACATATATATATATAATATTATATTATATAATATATGGAGAGAGAGATCATGTAAATGAGCAAGAAAGAAAAAAAAATTATTGAAAGCGTATTATAATAAATTTAGAGCAACAAAACAACAAAAAAACCCAACGAAAACAATCCACGCAAAAGTGTTTGATGCTGAAATGAAAGAGGAGAATAGTTTCGAAAACCTGCATTACAAGTTGCACTATACTTCTGACATTCCGTAATTAGTGGGTTTCCTGAATAAAGAGAATGTATTTTGAAGACAATTCACATGCCCAAATTTGTGCATAGAAATAATGATTTTATCCTGGAATTCCACACACACACACAAATCAAAGTTCCTTTCCGAAATGTAAAAGTAAATGTTCTTCTGAATTTCTCTTTTGAACATTATACCAAAACTATAAAATTACATCACATACAAATGCAACATTTCAATTTAAACTCGAACATATTTCATATTTCATGTATATGGAAACAGAGCCGCCATGCAATAAAATTCTATCCTCTCGGTTTCCTAATATTTTTGGATATGCTTTTCAATAAAATCGTTTGAAAATACAAAAGGAAATGATAAATTTGTGTTCCCTACTCATATCCCAACCCGTGTTGGAAGTACGTACTATACTGCGTCACATTCGAATTTTTATTTGCATTTCAGTGGAAATCATTTCCCAATATACTGGGAAACGGACAATTTAAGTGTTCATTGTATGGACGTTGTTTATCCATTGATACGGTGGATATCACCAGCAGACACAGGCCTACATGGAGGTGTAAATGACTATATGAATATTACATCTGCCACTGTAAGGCCTGTCCACACTAGGAAACATTGTTTGCAAACAGTTCGCAAATTGTTTGGAAGCAATGTTTCCTGTCCAGACCTCAGTTCTATTCAGGAAGCTTGTCAGTGCAGCAGCCTCTGTCTTCTACTTTGCTATTTGAACGTAGTTGAGGAGGGATAAGAGAAAGAAAAAGAGATGAGATGGGTAAGGAAGTTTTTAGAAAAAGGTGCGTGTCATGCTGACTTGCTTCTGGCGGAATTGATATATATATATATATATATATATATATATATATATATATATATATATATATATATATATATATATATTATATATATATATATATATATATATATATATCTATATATATATCTATATATATATATATATATATATATATAATACATTGTACATGTGTATATACATATATGCATGTATGTATGTATCGTATGTATGTGTATGTATATGTATATATATATATATATATATAATACATACATACATACGGTATACACGTGTAAATACACACAGAAACACTAAATGCTTTCCATTCTGGATGGAAAACAAATATGCGGTAACAAAGTGTTTGCAAACTTTGTTTGCAAGTAATGTTTCCTAGTGTGCACAGGCTTTAAGAATCGCCATTTAACATCGGCATCATAGACAAGTATGTGCCTAGTGTAGAAAACTTTAACTTCAGTCGTCGTCTCATATGCATATAGTTATGTATGTATGTATGTATACATACATATGGAGAGTGTGTGTGTGTGTGTGTGTGTGTGTGTGTGTGTGTGTGTGTGTGTGTGTGTGTGTGTGTGTACAAAATCATCAACAGTTACAAAGATAAAATCACCTGAGATGAACCTGGGCGGGAGGTAATTACGCTTCCCCCACCACTCTCAGATCTCAAATGTTTACACAGCATCTTTTTATCTTGCCGCACCTCTGAATAGGGTGCCCCTTGACAGATTATACCCGTAACCTGCAGATGTGACAGAGTTTGCAAGAGAGAGCGTGCGCAAGTACCGCACTGGCAAAGAGATATTATAACTTAGTATATCATTAAAAAATAAATCTACCTATCCGATTCTGTAAAATTACACCTGATATTTTTTCATCTAGACATTTCATCTACAAATTACCAGAGAATTACTTTCGGATTCGAGTAAGAAGGATATTGTTACGCCATATCTCTTTCACACACAAACACAAACTCACACATAGTCGAGAATTGTAACT
>NC_087204.1:94179913-94234913 GCF_015104395.2 Macrobrachium nipponense
CACGTCATTAGATATTTTAGACGACAAAAAAAAGAAAGAAGAAAAAAAAAAGTTAAATATGGCATGGCGTGTCGGTCGGAGTTTCGCGCTTCTTTGACTTGAACTACGTTCCAAGTCTTAATAGCTTTTCCGGGACCTCTACAAATGGGGAAAGCATAAAAATATGGATATAATACTATGCAATTAGTATAACCCTCTGGTATGCCACCTACGTATTTCTAGCACCTTCTAATACCTCATAGGAGACGCCTACGGAGGAAAGAGAGAGAGAGAGCTTGCCATAAGCCGGACATGACGACGACATACCACACTATATACCATCTTCTTTTTTTTACAAATGCGTAAATGAAAAGAATTAAATAAAGCTATTCACGCAAAATTATCATTAAGGAACAAGATCAACCACGTCATTTCGTGCTGTTTAATTGTGAGGGATAATCTTTCACAATTCTTTCACTGGTTTCAGATGTTTGCGGTTAATATTCGTGCAAAACTATACCTCACTTCAATAATCGTCGTTATTAAGCCTGGCCGCTCTAACCCAATACTCTTACATTCAATCGACTCCCCAGTAAATCAATTGCTTACACAATATTTATTTATTACATACATACACACATCACATTTACCAAGCCATGAAAAACTTGCCACAATCATACGCAATTATAAAAATACACACCAAATATATACATGTCAAAACTAGTTAGTATGACTAAAAAGTAAAACAGAAGTCTACAAACAGACCACGATATATATATATATATATATATATATATATATATATATATATATATATATATATATATATATATATATATATATATTATATATATAGTATAATCTTACATAGACCAGAGTATGACTATGAACACCTACACCTTCTTCAAAGGTTGTGCAGACCGAAGGTCAATTCGGGCAAGTGTGCCAACGTGGTAACCACCAGGCCACACTATGATTACCGCTAATTACTCGCCGTGTATGCACTAAATGGGCGGGGATTTTTTTCAGCCACAGGACAAACACCACGGGTATGTTTGATTTTCATGAACTGTAATACGTGTCAGTCCAAAAGATCTCGGCTACACACACGTCAGTTGACCTGGGCGTGTTGTCATATTCTTTCCTTTCTTTATCTGTACTTCATAGTCGAAATTTTAAATATACACACACACACACACACACACACACACATACACATACACATACACATACACACACACACACATATATATATATCTATATATATATATATATATATATATATATATTATCTATATATATGGGAATGAGTTTTTGGAGATTCTTACATTTTAGAGAGAGAGAGAGAGAGAGAGAGCGAGACGAGAGAGAGAGAGAGAGAGAGAGAGAGGTAGGTGGGTGGGGGGGGGGGGGGGGGGGCTGGCTGGCTGGTGTAAATCACTAACTACTAAAGATTCACTGCCAAGAAGAAACTACTACTTTTCAGCAGACAAAACTTCGTTAGACATGCTCTCTAAATTTGCTCATATCTACTAGCCGAACATTAATCTTTCTCAAGGTTGCAGTTACTTCATAAAACTGAAATCTTTCGAATTTATATTTTGTTGAAGACAAAAAATTTACTTCCATATTTTAAATGTTAAAAATATTTGCCTATGTCGCCTTCGTTTTCGTTCTAATTGTAATCTTTTAAAATAAAAAAATAAAAATGTTAAAACTACGACTTAATGCAAAAATGGTGAGAGCGCGCATCAGCTAGTATCTCTGAAAAAACTTCAACTCCACTGGTTGGAAATGATGACTAAACTTTCCAAAATTAGGACCTTTAACACGAAGCGTTAACATACCGTGTTTAATGCAACGCAAAATGCAATCCAGGACTTCTATTTCCTACGCTAATCTACGGACCCGGAATTTAACCCCGCCCCCTTTCTTATAAATTTCGCCGATAGAAACTAAATTGCCAGTTCACTTCTTAAATGCAAAATAATTTCATGGCTGCACTGGCATCAGAATGACAAGGCTTGTTTTTATTTTCGTTTTTCCTCAAGTCCTCAAGTACCTCTTTTCAGATAACTACACGCCAGTTCCATTTCACGATAAGATTAATTGCACAGATATTCTGTCATTTCCGTTCGCATTTTAGCTCCTCCAGAGAGAGTCGCCTCTTTCTATAAGGAGATACAATGTTAACCGGATTACATATATACTAACCCTATTCACTATACATTGCGAGAATAATACATGACTTTCCACAGTTTTCATTTTGTGTGTGATAATAAATTCGAACTTGTTAATCACTTAAATATATATACCTTACTTTTACCAGACACTGAGCTGATTGACAGCTCTCCTAAGGCTGGCCCGAAGGATTAGATATTTTTACGTGGGTGGGAACTAACTGGTCACCTAGCAACGGGACCTACAGGTTATTATGGAATCCGAACCTCATTATATCGAGAAATGAATTTCTATCACCAGGTATAAATTCCTCTGATTCCACGTTGGCCGAGCCGAGAGTCGAACTTTGAAAACCACTCGTCCAACGAGGAACTGCCTTGTTGATCGATAACTAATTCATCCGTGCAATCTTATTTAGAAGTGAAAGTATATTTCAAGTGTCTAAACTTTATTTCGCTATGGCCTGCCTTTCTAATTTTGCAGAGCACCAACAATCTCCATGCACAAACCAATGGTAAGGAGACATCGATATTGATGATGAGGTTACCAGCTGAACGCAATGATGCCTAAGTTGACAACTGGGAGAGAGAGCCCCAGGGTTAAATTTAAATTGGGGTATATTGGAACATCTAGTGGTCCCCAAACTGGGGTCCGCAGACCCCTGGGGATCTAGGAGAAGGCCCTAGGGGGTCCGCGACACAATGAAAAAAATTGAAATTTTTTCAACTCAGAAAGTAATATATATACAATAAAAAATATCTAATGAAGGTATCTAATGAAGGTATTTCGTTTATTTTGGCTACCGGTGGTGACACAATATATTGTAGTTATCTAACTACTGTAGCTGTTTTCGCCAATTTTACCTTGCCCTGAAATTAAAATATTAAACAAAAATATTGAAAATTTTCTAATATATTTACTTATGCTTACTTTGTGTAGGAATATGCAAATATTAAGAATTTTTTTCACATCACCGTGAATCATATACATGCATTAAGCTACAAATATCCTTTAATATCAAATTCGCACTACCTCGGAATAAATATATTTTCCTATATGTTAACCGAAGGGGAATTTTTCAGTTGATAATAATTTCGTCCTCTCCTGTATTCGAACCCGCGCATAGAGGAGAAATCAGGACTTCAGTGACGTTACCAAGTGTTGGACTGGTCGGTAACATCACTGAAGTCCTGATTTCTCCCCTGTGCGCTGGTTCGAATACACGAGAGGACGAAATTATTATAAACTTAAAAATTCCCCCTCGGTTAACTTATATGAAAATATATTAATTCCGAGGTAGAGCCAATTGGATATTAAACGACATTTTTATCTGGGGGTCCTTGGTATTGGTCAAGTTCGGGAACCACTGGACTAGACTATACATCACTTTTTCTCTTCGTTATTTTTTTCAGGCCTGGGCTACACACAGACTTTAAGTTGGTGTTCTTGTTAACCTACGATAAGTGTAAATGAATTATGAAAAAATCGCATCTCATCCCTATGTTTACTCTGTGTAACTCATTGATCGTCCTATTGGAGGATATGGTTACTATTTCATTCCTACTGCTAAGCTATGGAACATGCATAGCCCTCTATTTTGTGTGTACTGAACGGGCAGCAGATTATTTATCCCTTTACTGTATTCACAAAATGAATTTACTGAATATTCAGCCCGAAACCTTTCTACCTTTAATCCTTCAGTAACTAGTAATAAAAGGGTTGATTTCCCTGAGCTACTTTCCCACAAGAGAACCACACGCTGTTTTTATAAGAACGCCTTCAAGATGTTCATAACGGAAACTTCACGCATTTTACGAAACAATCCCAAGCATTTAACCCGCATCCGCATGGCTCTATACTTACTGCATTACGTTTTCAGTTCCTGTGACAAGACATTAATTTAACTACAGTACCGAAATGCTTAAATGAAAGCCTCATATAGGAAATAACTAAATGCCTAAATATATCTTTTAATATTTTCAACATCAATCTCCAACCGGTGCGATTATAAAACATAACTCGGCGAAAGCGACGTTGCCATAAAAAAAATAAAATCACGTTAAAATTTGGAAAATATCACCTGAACTTGTATCATTTCTGTATAAAATCAAGAACAGAGACAACGACGATGATAATCATTACTACTGTTATTATTGCACGTAATTTTTCTTCACAACTTTTTAATTCCATAATGGTTGCATGGCTGGCAAAGTTGCCATGTATTTTTACTGACGAAGTCTAAACAAAATTAAAAAATGAATAAATAAATAAGATTTAAATGTTTCTCGAATGCTGCATATTTACGTCATATAAAATGAAGACAATATAGCTCTACTGAATAACTATGTAAATGTTTGCACTCTGGATCCTGGCAATAGACTACAACAATGAAGTCAAGGTATGAACTATTATTCCATGGAAAAAAATTCTGCATCAAAACCACAAGACATTTTTATTTTATTAATTATGGAAAACTTCTAGGGGCAAGCAGTTCCTTTTATCAACAGCAAACTCCTATTTCTTCCACGATACTCCCAAAAATTCAAGAATTCCTATCAAGCATCTTTGCAACACAAAAATGATCGCAACAGTAAAAAAAAAAAAATAAAATCATTTATGGTCAAAATGTTTTGAACGGGAGATTCTTGGCATATCTACGGCCCTATCCCAAGTAACTAACCGACTGCATCCCAAAATATTCCAGAACCAAATGACCAAATGACTTGGGGCATTCGAGCCAGACGAAACATTTGGTACGTGGAGAGACTTTCATGAGTGAATAAATTCTAAATGGTGTTTTTAAACAAAAGAAAAACTCCATAACTGAGTAAAATGCAAAATGTATGACCTACTGTTAAGTCTCCTGTCTCTTCATCAAAGACTTAACAACCCTGAATACGGTAAAGACTTGCCAGAGGGCATCTCAAACCACGAATACGTTAGTTTTGATACAATTCTCTCTCTCTCTCTCTCTCTCTCTCTCTCTCTCTCTCTCTCTCTCTCTCTCTCTCTCTCTCTCAAAAGAAATCACAAGGGAAAATGATCTGTAAATAACACTCGTGGAAAAAAAAAAAAAAAAAAAAAAAACACACTGTAAAGAACAGCCGAACAGCTATTCCTCAAGAAGAGCAAAAGATCATTATGTCAGCATCGTCACCACCACCACCACCACCTGCAACAAGTGCGAGTATTCCAGACTGAGCTGATGCTGGTTTTGATTCTTGGGACCGTGTTGGTCTTTGGAGGTCTCATAACGGGAATTACTTGTTGAGCCAGAAGGACTTCACAGTTTACGAGACTGAAAAATAGAGCACTGACAAAAGTCAAGCAAAGCACCCGTTAATCATTTTAGCGTGGTGTTTTAAGTTCACTTCACACATTTTAAATATGATTAAAATGCCAAAAAGTCTTATCAGGTAAATCTGTAAAACTCTTCACAATACGCGCAGGCACGCACGAGCTTACACACTTAAACACATTATATATATATAATGCATAACATATAATTTCCCTTAGTTACCACTACCAGTCTTCTTAAATATATTTTTTTATTCACTGCAGTTCTGATCTCTCAGTGTTTTGCGACATGAATTTGGGATAATGATGAAATGTGTAGAAAGATGTGGGTGAACTTAGGAAAGTAGCTGTACATCACTTTTGTCTTCATTTTTTAATTTGGAGTGTCATGGTTTGCAAGATCGATGATTTATGCATGGTATAGATAAAGTTTATCTAAACTTATTACCATTTTACAAAATAAAATCATATACAACAACAGACTGAACATACTGGCAAGTGTTAAATGTCCAATAAAGATGAAGATTTAAAGAAGCGCAGAAAAGTAATAGCAGAAAAAAAACCTTGAAACTTATAAATATATGTGATTCAGCGTTGAACATTACGCCCAATGATAACATATATTTTTGTGAAACTAGCGTACAGAATAAGCCTATCATATAAAAAAAATTCTTTAATCCTCTATTTTGTATGAGGATTTAGTTTATCAATAATAATAACACTATCTGACAACCCACATTCCGGGTAATTTCTTCCGGGGAGAACCAGCAAAGATCATAAGCCCTAGTGGCCTCCTTCGGCTACAATTTCCTTAACTATCTTCTCACCCTCTTTTTATCAGCTTATTTCATCCAAGACGCAATTGCGTATATTAACAATCCTTATCACGGCCCACACACCCACGAGGTGTGACTACCACCCCCCGTTAAGGTAATGAAATATTTTTTTCACATCTGGGGAAAAAAAATTCATTAGGTTCGCTCTACCTCCGATAAATGTAGCAGTGGTGTGACGCCACAAACTAATAAATTCTACCATATAAATTTTGAAGAACTCCACGCATTAGCTCACATTCATTTTGTGAAAAGAAAAAAATTAATAAATTTTATCATTGTTTCCCTGCCAAAACATATTTCCATTACTGTTGACGACAGCCGTTACGACGCTAGTGGAAAGAAATCAATGAGTTGGCCAATTTGCCCATGAGGGCTAACATCTACTTCCGGTTCCAGCATCTCTAGGGTGAACGTGTGGGGAATTTAGAACATACAATTTCAGTAAAATTCAGTTAATTAAGAATAACTCTTTACCGAGCATTTTCTTAGCTCTAAACGTATTATGAACTGTTACATAAACGGGGTAATTTCTAATCTAAATGAGAAACTGGAAAGACGGCTTATGAAAAAAAAAAAAAAAAAAAAAAAAAAAATAGCTGTTATAAGTTTCAATTAAACAATGAGTGCTGAGCAAGAGCAATTTCATCTATGTACTGCATATGACGTTGCTAAATAGAACATAAATACACTACAACAATGTGTTACGAGGTAGGAAACGAGAGAGAGAGAGAGAGAGAGAGAGAGAGAGAGAGAAAGGAAAAGAAAGAGGAGAGAGGAGAATCGAGAGAGAGAGAGAGAGAGAGAGAGAGAGAGAGAGAGAGAGAGAGAGAGAGAGAGAGAGAGAGCCTTTAACTTTGCTCCGTTTGAAAAGAAAGTATTAAAATAATTGGTAGAAGTAGAGAGCTTAAATTCACGGATTACTTCATTATCGCTACCCATTCCTTCCCCACCAAAAAGAAAAAAAAAATCGCATTTCTTGAAACCGGACGACCTGGATTGCACAACGGTATGAATTTCCTTTTCCTTAGTAAAAGAAAAAGAAAATCCTTTTCCCACACGCAGTAAGGAACAACGGTATACTAACATCGCGGAAATCTTCAAATTCCCCATTAATTAAAGTGGAATTCCCCATTTTAAAAAAATGAATTAATTAACCACTTGCCATTGTTTTTGACTCACGACGTTTTAAACCTGGGAATACACGTCTCTCCAATGACGTACCAAATCTGATATATATTTAGCGGGTCTAGATCGCTTCCGGTATATATATATCTATATATATATATATATTATATATATATATATATATATATAATATATTTTATATATATCTATAATATATATTTATATATTTTATATATATCTATAATATATATATATATATATATATTTATCTAATTTATATATTATATATATATTATATATATATATATATATATATATCTATATATATATATATACCGTATATACTCGCATATTATGCGACTTTTGAACCTAATTTTGAAGCTAATTTTAAAGGGGTCGCATCATACAGCGGTATAAAATTAGCGTACCCGTCTATGCTTTCCCAAATCGGCAGATCGCGATAGTTACTACCGGAGGAAAACGGTAGATCTTTTAAAAAGTTATGTTTTACTTGTACTTCACTATATCCAATAATATTGTATGCATTCTCATATTACTATTGTATTTTAAAATACAAAAGAGCGATCGTGCGCCATTTGCATTATTTTGGTTTATACAACATGTTTAGCTGTTCTAGACTAACCATCTATAATTTCCAAATCAGTTAAGGCACAACACCGAAGGATTTTTTACTTTTTGTTTTACTCAGTAGAAAGAAACATTTGTTACTTGAACTATTATTTTTCTTTTTAGGACACGCCAGGTATGTGAAAATTATTAAAGTAAAAAAATTGCATAAAATTAATAAAAACTAAAATCCTCCAAAGTCGCTCTCCGCCTGTCCGTATCATCAAATACTGCTCTGATTCTTTGCCATCAAGGCAGTCATCATATTCGTCATCTTCCAGATCTTTGATCATTTCATCCTCATCTCCTGCATCTTCGTATAGGACATCGTCAATTCATATGGAAGGTATAGTCTTGTCACCGTGGCGAGCTCTCTGGCGTGGCTTTTAAAGATCTGCCTTATGCTAATTTTACAAAAACAACTGCCGTGTGTACCAACGCCATCTTGAATTGGCGTTGGTGTGACAGACCTTTGAATGTCCTTGAGACAAACCCGAGGCTATAATTATAAGATTATAAGGGAGGGTTTTTTTCCTTCCCAGGTACTTTAATCTCCTTCCTATTCGGCCTCTCTCTCTCTCCTCTCCTCTCTCTCTCTCTCTCTCTCTCTCTCTCTCTCTCTCCTAAATCTTACAGCTGTCCGAGCGAGAGCTTATTTTATGGGACAACATACGCCCGCATTTCGCATTTTCCATACCTATTTATTTCGTATACGATTGCCCTTTCTCGGCTGTGAAGTTGATGTCTCTCTATGGCTGTGAGATGACCAGAAATAACTTGTAAGTCGGTGTCAAAGTCACTCCACTCTTCAGTCAGGCCAAAAAATTTGCCAATATCGCATTCAAAAAGCAATATTCAGTCATTGTTTCCTATCTATTATTTTCTCAGAGAGAGAGAGAGGAGAGAGAGAGAGAGAGAGAGAGAGAGAGAGAGAGAGAGAGTCTGTCTGTATACGATTGTTTATTTTCTCACTCGTCAAACTTACTGTTATGCTTTATTTCATATTTCCTTGCTCACCAATTTATTCTATACCTACGATATTAAGAAATCAAGATATGTGTAGAAGGGAGAAATGCCTCCAGGATGTACAGTCAGTATGGATTTAAACGCACGTAGAACTGGTGAAATATTCGCAACAGCACCAAAATGAGATGCCTGTTGATAGAATATCTGACTCCGTTTCTTGTCATTGCATAAAAAAAACTTTATCAATCGTGAACCTACGTAATTTATTTAGAATTCTGCGCAACGGAAAAGATAATATTTGATATCTGTAATGGGAGAAATGGTTTTATCTCTGTTGTTATAAATTTGGCAGATATGCGATCAAACACGTGGGTGGACCAAAACAGCCCAGCCAGAGAGCTCCGCTCATTTTGTAAATACTATCGTTTGGCGTGCTAGGCTTACCCCGATCCATTTAGGTGTGCGCTACTCAATAATCGCATTTTTCTTACTTAATCCCAAGAATTGACCATGGAAAATCCCAAGATTAACCAAAAATCCCAAGATAATAAAATAATTGACATATGCAAGCTTTGGAGTCCAAATATTTACTCTGTCTATCAGGAAGATACGATAAATTGAATTGACGGTATCTTTCCTAGGAGATGAGAGAGAGAGAGAGAGAGACAGAGAGAGAGAGGTATTCATGTAATCAGTAAAATACACTAATAAAACAAAAACTACGTACTGTATGCAAAGCACACACATCATCGTTAGCTTCCCGTGTGTTACGTGTAAACGTTCATTCTAAGAAATTCACAGAGTAGTATAACTAACACCTGATTGGCTGGTTGGTAGCCATGGAGATCTGTTATCCAATGACTGCCCTCTGCTTCTGTTCTATTTATAGACATGCCGTGGATGACACTAGGTTTGAACGTTACCATGTTCGTGATTTTCTGACTGCTGACGGCAAAAGTTACTCGATAATTTTCTTTATATAATTATTTCTTCGTGAAAATAATAATATAATATGATCATTTTTTAACTTTAACAATGTATAGTGGTATGAAAAATGCCAGGTGTGTCGTAGCGATGCGTCATCAATATAGTGGTATGAAAATACCGCATGGTGTTGTAGCGATACGTAATCACAAAGTACAAATCCTTTTCCCGGACCATCCTCAAAATTTTACGACTCTCAACTGCAAGATCGATATGGTGAAATATATTATATAGTCATACTTATTGTTGAAATTCACAAGTTGAACTGCAAAACATTAGATTTTTATTGTTATGTTACATATAATTTTTTTTATTTTTGTGTTTTTACGGAATGTTTGTTTTGAAAAATAAAATAGCTATTAGTGAACATATGATATTAATTGTCCAACTATTTTATTATAGGTGATCTTAATTATCTCACATTCATGTAACAGTATTATATTAATATTTATTTAAATAAACAGTAATTAATAGATAACAATAATGAAAAACATAAAGGGAAAAATTTTTTTTTTCTGCAGTAGTGATGTTTGTTTGATTATGCATCTGACCTCACATTTCCGAAATTGAAAAATTCCAAAAACCGAAACATCGGAATGTGTGTGTACTACACTTTTTTTAAACACGCACACAATGTCTACACATTTACTGATACCCGTTGGTGAAAGACTCAAATTACAGCATTTATTTCTGAGAGAGAGAGAGAGAGAGAGAGAGAGAAATGATTTAGACTCCAAGGCGTGTTATTTTTTACAATTATTTTATTATTCTTGGTATTCTTTTTAATCTTGAGATCTTCTATTAAATTCTCGAGATTAGTAAGAAAATTACCGTAACTTCACTAGCAGCAGCACACATCTGAACGACTCGGCCATTAGCACGCTAAACCACCAACCTTATGAACTGACCTCGGAAAAGGAACTCGCATGGTACATGAGATACATGACAAAACCACTGTTTATTGGTGAAAATTTTGGGGTCGCATGATATGCGAGATCGCACGTTACTCGAGTATATACGGTATATATATATATATCTGGGGTTCGGTCCCAACATGAGTCAGCAATTTATTTCCGTGAAACACACTCCGTGTGTTCATTTCCTCTCTCTCTCTTTACACACACACACACACACACACACATATATATATATATATACAATATATATATATATATATATACATATATATATATGATATATATATATATATTATATATATATATTATATATGTGTGTGTTTATATAATCATCTATATGGAAAATGTTCACAATACTGTTTGCTACATCTTTCGCTTCACATTCGCCAAATCAGTTTGAATTATATATTCTTTTATCTAAAGTAATGCTTTTTTCACTTCTACATATCTCCATATCTTGCATCTTATCATTTCTCGTACAACATATACGCAAACAGTTCACCTCGACAGTTTCAACATTCTTTCTTCAATTTTCATTAAGCATCCATACTTTATTTACATGAAAAAAAAAAAAAAACATATATTCCGCCTAGGCTTCTGTTTGCAGTCTATTTCTATATCAAATCTTTTTCACACACTCTTGATTTTCACTCAAACTCTCTTGATTCACATATTTGTGATTCCATTCTTCTCTCGTCCTACCACCATTCATTATATCTGCTTATAAATACTTGTATAAATATATATCAATAATTCCATTCTTCCGCCATCCCTATTAACACAAATTGCTACAAACATTTAACCTGCTAATGTTACATTTGTTTACATTTTCTAACATGTTTATCTCTTGCCGACATTCCTCTCTCTTCTGTTAGTTTCAGCAGCTTACTCTCGCTACCCCAAATAAGCACTATCATCTACAAAGACAACCATTCCACACCCATTTCATAACTTTTTTCCTGACAACTTTATACTTTTATCTTCATTCCTTTCTCTGACTGACGCCTTGCATCACAAGGTCACGCCAGCCATAAAAATATTACACGGCACGCTGTCTTAGGCCCACATCTACACGAAACCAGTCACTCGTGAAAACTTATAATTTAATTATATCTTAATTTTACCAGACCACTGATTGATTAACAGCTCTCCTAGGGCTGGCCCGAAGGATTAGATATTTTTACGTGACTAGGAACCAATTAGTCACCTAGCAACGGGACCTACAGCTTATTGTGGGATCTGAACCACACTAAACGAGAAATGACTTTCTATCACTAGAAATAAACTCGTCTGATTCCGCGTTGGCCGAGCCAGGAATCGAACTTCGGACCACCGAAATGGCAGCCGAGCGCGAAAACCACTCGTCCAGCGAGGAACTGCTTAGAACATTTGGTCTTCTACAAGGTCTTCTATACCATGCACTCAACACCATCCACATCACCTCTCTGTTAATATGTTACAAACATTTGCCTTAAGTAGAGAGTCAGTCCTGAAAAAATCCAGATGCCGAATAAAAAGTATAAATCAAACAATGCTTTTTTTTTTTTTAATTCATTTAAAACTACTGCCAAAGCGTATCAAGATGAAAGGTAGGGTAAACCGGTAGGCCTAGTGCCCTGTAATTAGGAAGATTTCTACGGAGACCCTTCGAGGCAGGAATGATAATTTTCACCTTCCACGCGCCCTTCGGTGTGATGCCGTTTCCTAGTAAATAGCACATAGCTCAAACACCCTAATTAAAAATATGTTTGTGCTCTACAAATTGGTACGGTATGTCCCTAAGCAATGTAAACAACCGGTTTACATTTAACTACCTTCCATAGCCGACTTCGCCACCATCAGTTCAACAAATGAGTTGCAGTATATTTCCCCATGAAGCATAATTGTATGTTATTAAATTGTCATAATGGTTCGCCTGGCCACAACGCAAGGTGCATATTCACTTGGTTGTCATACATGAAACTCAAAAACCAATCATTCAAATCATCTCAACAATCTTCACATACATGAACTCGTTGAGATATATTTCCATCAATGTAAGCTCTACATAGGCATCATACTATAACAACAATCACTGTGTAAGTTCAAACTAATAAAGAGGTAAGTCAAAAAATATCTATTAACCACAAAAATCCAAAAATAATCTTATTCAAATTCAGTCTATTTATTCTCTCATTTAATTCAGCCTGCTCATCGTTTGATTTGTCTTTTTACTCACACCAAAATTCAATTCAAAGAGAATCTGTGCTAAACATTTCCTACACACACACACACACACATACATTTATATATATATATATATATATATATATATATATATATATATATAATATATATATATATTATATAGTGTAAAATGACGTCATGTTCCTAATAAAAAAAAACTTGCCAGTATCGTGCTATTCTTAAAAATCTGGAAACATACGTAATCACTGATGCCGAAATTATGAAACTTAAGAGGATCAAAATCATTTGACGAGAAATTTTTTCATTGCATACGAAATCATTACATGTTAGCACAACAAAAACAATGCACAATACCTAAAGTTTACTTGGAAAGGGTATAATGTAACTTTAATTCACTTGAAGAGTAAACGGTTATGTAAAATGGAATAAAGTTGAACGGGAATACACAAAACTTCTTTAGTTACCCAAAATAACGCCAGCCTTTCAGTTTTCTTTGAACGCATTGCGCTACCTACAGAAAACGATATACATTTACGACTTCAGGCGAAACTTTGTAAGTTCACTATCAGGGTTCACTTTTGGTTTTTGTGCGACTGCGGATAAGAAATTGTGAAAATTACATAACAAGTGGATAGTATAAAATTGCATGCTTACATAAGTGGATAGTATCGTGGACATGTTTCTACCCCTAAAACAATAACGCTTACTTCACATACCGCAAAACATTCCACATCAACATCTTCACCCGGTAATCCTAATTTAGGGGTCCAAATTCACTAGACAATAAGACGACATGTCTTAGACATGCCTCATTTTCAGCAGCAGCCACCTCACGCTGGCAGATAGTACTGCTAGTTCATTGTTGGAGTCACGATATGCCTCAGATGCTTATGAAGTTATAGGTAACACCCTTGTCTGTTTGTTTGTTTTTGTTTGTTTGTATGGTGTTTTGATGTTTCATGGAACCACTGGTTATTCAGCAACGGGACCAACGGCTTTACGTGACTTCCGAACCACGTCGAGAATGAACTTCTATCGCCAGAAATACACATCCCTAACCCCTCAATGGAATGCCCGATGATCGAACTCGCGGCCACCAAGGTGGCAGGCCAAGACCATACCAACCACGCCACTGTGGTGCTAACTCTCTTGTCGACTGGTGCAACTTCATGCGAGAATGTGAAATGGATGAACAACAATACGGATAACGGAGGAGGGGGAGGAATAGTAGAGCCTCTGATTCTACAACATATATTGCCAGGGTCTCACATAATATCAGATAGCTGAGCATCATATGCGAACACTGAAACAATACAAATTGGAATAAATATGCACTCAGTCGTGATAAACGAACAGAATTTCGTAAACGCGAACGATTCAGATGTTCACACTCAGGCTATTAAAAATCTTTAGTTGCTGGTCAAGATACGTCGGCAGTACGGAACTTAGAGGTTACTTCTTTCAACGTACGTTGTGTCTAGACCATGCAACGTACATACACAAATTCATCTATCGAAAAAAAAATGTTCCGAAGCGATGACATGTTCTACCGCTTCGTGGCCACGTAGCTGACAATCATTGGCTTTGAATTATTGTAACCGACTATTCTACAGAACATGTTACTTGTGGACATTTTCGCAGACCATACTGCTTCTGTAAGCAGACACTGCTTATTTTTTCATTGCTTTCCACGATTAAATAAATAAACCTCTGCTTCTGTAAGTAAATAAATTGCTATTTTTTATTGTTTTCCAAGATTCAATAAATATTTGATACATCTCTACTTCTGTAAGCAGATGAACCGCTCATTTTTTAAGATTTATCAAAAAGTGGCTGCTGAGGAGCAAGAGCCCGTGCCAGGTTCCCACCTGGTTCCCAAGAGCTCACTCCACAAAAACATGTATGCCACGGCAGTCATGAAACCAGGAAATTAAAAAAAGAACACAAAAACGAACTACAAACAGCAGACAACCAAATAAGTGTACACAACAATACTGAAGCCACCAATATATGCAGCAAGTTGTGCTTTAAGATCCGAAATAAGGGCCTCTTCCTGCCACTCAAAGGATATGAAGAATAAACTATTCTATCTGAAACATACACTTGGGAGTGGTGGAAATATAGGCTCCTATATGAGATAACCATAGGTCAATATGAAAATAAGCAAACCCCTTGGATTCTGAAAATAAAAGAGTCATTGCAAGAATTAAACGAATTTAAGTAAAACTGAATCGCTTAAAAGTAAGCAATTGAAAGAACTGATAAATAACTGGGACAAAATAGCATGGCGGTGAGAAATGAATGATATGACAGACAAATAACTGGGACAAAATAGAATGGCAAAGAGAAATGAATGATATGACAGACAAATAACAGACACAAAATAGAATGGCAAAGAGAAATGAATGATATGACAGACAAATAACTGGGACAAAATAGAATGGCAAAGAGAAATGAATGATATGACAGACAAATAACTGGGACAAAAACTAGAATGCAGAGAAACAAAATGAATGATATTGACAGACAAATAACTGGGACAATATAGAATGGCAAAGAGAAATGATGTATGACAGACAAATAACAGACACAAAATAGCATGCAAAGAGACAAAATGAATGATAGACAGCAAACTTAACAGACACAAAATAGAATGGCAAGAGAAATGAGTGATATGACAGACAATTAACTGACAAATAGAAAATGGCAAAGATAAATGAATGATATGACAGACAAATAACTGACATAAGAATGGCAAAGAGAAAGAAGATATGGGACAGAAAATAAACTGGTACAAAATGAGAATGCGGGCCAAAGAGAAAAGGAATGATATGACAGACAAATAACTGGGACAAAATAGAATGGCAAAGAGAAATGAATGATATGACAGACAAATAACTGGGACAAAATAGAATGGCAAAGAGAAATGAATGATATGACAGACAAATAACTGGGACAAAATAGAATGGCAAAGAGAAATGAATGATATGACAGACAAATAACTGGGACAAAATAGAATGGCAAAGAGAAATGAATTGATATGAGAAACAAATAACGACAAACAAATAGAATAGCAAAGGAGAAATTAATGATATTACAGACAAAATAACGGACAAAATAGCATGGCCAAAGAGAAATGAATGATATGACAGACAAATAACTGGGACAAAATAGCATGGCAAAGAGAAATGAATGATATGACAGACAAATAACTGGGACAAAATAGAATGGCAAAGAGAAATGAATGATATGACAGACAAATAACAGACACAAAATAGAATGGCAAAGAGAAATGAATGATATGACAGACAAATAACTGGGACAAAATAGCATGGCAAAGAGAAATGAATGATGACAGATAACTGGGACGACAAAATAGAATGGCAAAGAGAAATGCAATGATATATGACAGACAAATAAACAGACACAAAATAGAATGGCAAAGATAAATGAATGATATGACAGCAAATAACTGGACAAAAACAAATAGCAATGGCAAAAGAGAAAATGAATGATAATGCTAGACAATAACTGGACAAATGCAATGGCAAGAAGAAATGAATTTAAGACAAATACAAATAGCTGGAGACAAAAAAGCATGGCACAGAGAGATAAATGATAACACAACCTTAAATAAATAAAACATAGACGAAGAAATCTGCTAAGATGATCAGTAAGGCTAAACTAGGCACATTAGAAGTAAACGGTGGGAATAAGCTAAAAGAAGAAAGAAAATGTTTGTGCTGTGAAGAAATACTAACTGAAAACTTGAAACATTTCTTACTCTACTACCCAGCAAATAGTGGCATTAGAAATGCAGATTAGTGCAGCAGTCATATCATGCAAATAAAGAGGAATTGACATAGCAAATATACCTCTGTTTGCAAAAAAAAAAAAAAAAAAAAAAAAAAAAACTCAAGTAATGTCTACAGTGCACCGCGTGAGGTGCACTGATGGCAACTATCCCCTTTGGAGATGCCCAGTGATGGGTGTACATTGGAAAATCTTTCCGCTATGGAATTCCTCTTTTCTTCCTTGGATATATATTGACATGAATATAAACCTAATATGATAAAAATCATGATCATGAACAAAACTGTAAACGTACGGACCGGACATGTTTAAAGATTAGGGCAACAACGATACATGTGCCTGTACCCAGGCATATCCATGAAAAGGCTCGGGGACCTCACACCAAGATATCGACTACAGGTGATCTGCGATGATTTATCGTGAAACAGAAAAGTGATCGGAGAGAGGAGGCCAATCTCCCCAATAAACGTTCGTAAATCTGGCCACACGACCATGGAAAAGGAGATTCGACCCCATTGGTCACTGCTGGCAGTTCGAGCTTCCCTGATTGGCCACTGGTTTGTATTTTTTCCCATTCCACTTTTTTTGCTGAACGTCTTTCCTGAACTAATTAATGGTCTTCTCGTCCACCGAGTAACCGAGTGAATGGACCAAATTTCCCGCTTTGCTTTTTAAAATCTACTTCCATCAGGAGAGGAAACGGGGACCCTTTTCCAGAAAATCCCGGAGAGCAGTTTCTTCTAAACTTTCCGTTAAGAAAAGATACAGATCAAAGCTTTACTCGCCCTTACACTTACCAACTGATATCTTGTAAGCTATTTGATATTAACATCTAATGACTAGTTTCATAAACTCAATACTTGAGATTCACTCCACATTTACTGGCTTAATATGCAATTCCGAAATTTTTCATTACTTTATACTACTGTGCAAAAACGACGTATATGTATATATATATATATAATATATATATATATATATATATATATATATTATATATATTATATTGACAATCAATGAAAATTGGAATTTGGAAGGTATCACGTATAGTATATGGTATCGAGCATAAGTTGCAAAAATTTTTATGATGGAGGCGAAACGTTAGAATATCTAAATCTTATTGGTTAGGTGTAAAAGTCGGTCTGGAATACGGTGCCTTCTACTTCCATAGCTGTTCAATTTCTTTATGAGTGCAGTGATGCGAGAGAATGGGAGAGGATCGTAGATATAGTTACGAAGTCCTGGGATAACAAAAAAAATAATACAAAATAAAAAAACAAATCATGAATAAAAAATAGAATTGCTGAGAATACCGACGAGAAAATTAACACACTAGTAAGAGTAGTAATACTTTGAATGTAGGGTCCGCCAATGAATCGGGAAGATTTTAAAAATTAATTAGTTATTTGTAAAAAAAGAGATTTTAACAAACGGTTATTATATCCATTAATGGCATCTACATTCTTTACCATTTTTTTTAAATGAAGAGGCAATGGGGGTAGCATTGTGGGAGGGAGGGTAAACCTTACTTTCAGACGTCAGTTATCCCTTGGTACCCTCGTTCACCCGATTTGAGTGCTTGTGACTATTTTTTATGGGGTTATCTTAAAACGAAAGTGTTCGAAAGTGACCCACCTAGAACAGTTCCGGCTCTCAAAGAAGGCATTGCAAACGAGATTGAGGCAATACCGGTAAATATGCTGCAAGAAGTCATGGAGAACTTTTACGTCCGACTCCAAGAATGCCATGCCGCTAATGGTACCCATTTGAAAGGAGTAATTTTTAAAATATAGTATTGCTTCTTCATTTTAAAAAAATGATAAAGAATGTAGATTCCATTTATGTATAATAAAGTTGTTAAAATCTATTTTTTCAATAACTAATTAATTTTTAAAATCTTCCCGATTCATATTAAATGTAAAATTGCTAAGGTTATAAGGGTAAATGACCAAGAAAAAGGAGAAATCTATTATTATTAATAAGAATAGTGGAAGCCTGGAAGAGGCTCATTAGTACAGCTCATTAGTACAGTTACCTGGGAGTATATATGATGGATGATGGTAGTAAGAGAAGCGTGAGTAGGGCGAATAAAAATAGTAGCAGGGGGTGTGAGAAAGACTGGAAAGAGTCTCGGCATGTCTATGAAGGGTAAGGATGGATCTCTCTCCTTTATGGAAGTAAGAAGCAGGTTGAAGCTGCTGAGTCGAACTATCTGTGTGGTCATGTGGCCAAAAAATGTATATAAATGGCGAGTATGAAGAAAGGTACAATTCGTATAAAGTTTAGCACAGTTAAAAGGATGAATCAGATTCTGGTTTTGTCATGTGGAAAGAAATGGAGGGCGACAGGTAAAAAAAAAAAAATCCATATTTAGAGTGTTAGGAGGAAGGTGACGAAGACCTTGAAATATGTCAGAGGGTGTGAAGGAGATATTGCAAAGGAATGCCTTAACAGCAAAGAAGTGCAAAAGTGCAAAGAGGATAGGAGGTGAACAGCACTACATGTGCAAGGTGGTTTAGAGTACCAGATGAGCCTCTAGTGTTGGTGTCTAAACCAGCTAATGTTTGTGGAAATTTTCTGCACATTAAAGTAAAAATATGGTGAAAATGACCAAGGTCACTCCGAGCTTTACTGAACTTCACTGACTACCTGTCCAAGTAAGAGATGAGTTTTGGTTTGCATTACAATAGAGAATATTAAAACATTTTGACATACATTCCGATCGTGAATATTAACCCATCATATGTAAAAGGCCGCTTACAGAAATATCCCACGGAAGGCAAAAATACACTTATGCAAATGGACAAATATAAATGAATGAAAACCACGATGCGATGCAAGAGAGAGAGAGAGAGAGAGAGAGAGAGAGAGAGAGAGAGAGAGAGAGAGAGAGAGAGAGAGTGTGTGTGTGTGTGTGTGTGTGTGTGTGTGTGTGTGTGTGTGTGTGAGACCTCAGCCATGTACCTAGCACCGATTTATTTATCTATAAAGTTATTCAAAGAACTCGACATTACTACTTTAGGTCCTCAAGTTAAACTTTTGTTTCTTCAGGAAAAATACACAAGGAAATGGAATAACGATGCTAATTATAAAGTTTACATACTGAACATCAGATTATCAGAAACAAGATACTAGTATCCAAAGTTAATAAATACCAAGTCATCTCACGAAACATACAATTTCAAGAATGAAGACATACAAAAATTGTTGCGACAAATCAGAGAACCTATATAGATAATAAATGAGGAGGCATTTCTCAACTTTGTTATAAATATTCCACTATGTTGTAATACCTAATTCTAAGAATATACGAAATAAATATTTTTCAACGATAATGTTGACATTTCTCCAGACATTTCAGTTTGTTCCCACTTTAATGTCCTTTATACTGGTAACCACTCTATGGACCATTAACCTTGACACCTCTGACCCAAGACATTTTTTTAAAAATCTGACCTTAACCCACTAACGACCTTGCATTTTATCAATACTGACATTTATAACGACGAACATCCTAATCACTTTGCCGTTCTCCTGGGACTGATAGTCAGCGTTGGCAAAAATATTATATTGCTTTTGTGCGCCTTAACCTGACCATTTTGACTAGAATGAATCTTAAACCATCCATTTCTGTAAATGTAGGTAGTACCTTTGAACTTCGTATTTATCATACCTTTTCTATTCCGAATCCCTCTGACGCTAAAACTCAGTCATTCTGAATTTGGAAGCTTTGGTCTCTTTAATTGAAATCCTCCAAGCCTTTTCCACTTCAAACGACAGTGTACGTTTCACATCAAACATCCTAATCAATCTGACCCCAAAACCTCAAACGAGCTTGAACTTCTAATTGCCAAGTTTAATGGCCTTGTGGCAGTTTAGGAGAAAGAACGATTACGCCCATAACAACTAACAGCAACTGTTATACTGCACCTCTTAGTGCCCTTCCTACTGTTTAACTTGACATGTCTAGTCATTTTCACCTTTACAGTCGTCTTAAACTATGAAGATGAACCGCTATTGCACTGAAAAAACAGAAATGGCCAATGCGACTCTAATGATCTCGAAAACTCGTTAATAATTTTGAACTCTGATTCCGTTACATATACTTAGTAGAACTAATATTAAACCCGTAACGGTTTGGAGCAAAACCATTCTAGAAATAAAACACTGACCGAACATAATAAACAGGTAAAGAAATTTTAATCTTTTAACAGCTGGTATCCAGGGGAAAATGATTCAATATCTGTGACGAGACAAATTTTACAGTCATAGGTAACAAATAAAGTATTCGCATTCCTAGTTGAGTATTTAAAAACCAACACTTAACTAATCTTTAGTCTGATCGCATATTTAAAGGCCGAACTCCTACCAGAAAAGATGGGCATTCAAGAAAATCTTTCATAAACTACACAGTGATACACTTCGACTACAAACTAGCCACTGAAATGACAGCAAGATGCTAATTTATTGCATATCTCCACCTCTAAACTTCCCTCGTCGGAAAAAAAAAAAGTGGTCTCCCGTTTCCTCAATAAATTCGCGCATTGCTCGCTATGACCTCTAGCGACGGAAATGGATAACGGACCTTTCCGTTCCAGATGAACCTGTGCCATGGAAGATCAGACCTTACAGACCTTACAGACCTTACATCTTGTTCGGGTTGCCCCAGGTTCCCTCAGTGTGAGGCACCTCTAATGTCTACCAGAGAGTTGCTCCAGTACATCTTCCGGTATATTTTGCATCTTCCAATCTTGGATGGTCTGGGATGCAGTTTAGATATTTGTCGAGCTTATTCTTAAACACATCTACGCTCACTCCTGATATTCCTCAGATGAGCTGGCAACGCATTGAATAGACGCTGCATTATCGATGCTGGTGCGTAGTGGATTAATGTCCTGTGTGCTTTCCTTATTTTTCCTGGTATATTTTTTGGGCACTATTAATCTACCTCTGCTTGCTCTTTCTGATATTTTTAGTTCCATGATATTTTCTGCTATTCCTTCTATCTGTTTCCATGCCTGAATTATCATGTAGCGTTCTCTCTCCTTTCCAGACTATATAATTTTAAGAATTGATAGTCTTTCCCAGTAGTCTAGGTCCTTAACTTCTTCTATTCTAGCTGTAAAGGACCTTTGTACACTCTCTATTTGTGCAATATCCTTTTGATAGTGTGGGTACCATATCATATTGCAATATTCAAGTGGACTACGAACATATGTTTTATAAAGCATAATCATGTGTTCAGCTTTTCTTGTTGTTTGAAGTGCCGTAACAACATCCCATTTTTGCTTTACATTTTGCCAACAGAGTTGCTATTTGATCATTGCATAACATGTTCCTATTCATCATCACACCAAGGTCTTTAACTGCTCCTTATTTGTGATGGTCTCATTATTAGGTCCCTTATATGCATATAGCTTTCTTTCTCTGTCTCCATAATTTATTGATTCAAATTTATCAGAGTTAAATACCATCCTATTTACCTCTGCCCAATCATATACTTTGTTAAGGTCTCTTTGTAGAGCGTTCCTATCTTCATCACAAGTAATTTCTCTACTTATTCTTGTGTCATCTGCGAAACTACTCACTACCGAATCCTTAACATTATTGTCTATGTCTTCAATCATAATAACAAACAGTATTGCAGCTAACACCGTACCTTGCGGCACACCGGATATTACCTTGGCTTCATCGATTTCTCGTCGTTTGCAATAACTATCTGTTTTCTGTTGTGTAAAAATTCTTTTAACCATCTTCCTACTTTATCCACGATATTGTGTTTTCTAATTTTCTTCGCTAATATATATGGTCTACTTTATCAAAAGCTTTGCAAAGTCTAAATAAACCACATCTGTTTCATTTCCCGCTTTTCATATTTTTGAATATGTTTTCACGGTGGACTAACAGTTGGGTTTGTGTACTTTTTCCGGGTACGAAACCATGTCGTCCTTTATTAAACAAATTATTTTTTATTAAATGTTTCATAATATTTTTCTTCATTACCCACTTTCATACACTTTCATTATATGTGATGTTAGACTCACAGGCCTATAATTACTTGCCTCTAGTCTTGATCCACTTTTGAAAGTAGGGGTAATATACGCTAATTTGTGCTCATCATATATCTTGCCTGTATCTACACTTTGTCTTAATAATATTGCAAGTGGCTTTGCGATAGAATGAACTACTTTCTTTAACAAAATAGCAGGAATTCCATCAGGCCCTGCAGCAGCTCCATTTTTAATTTCATTAATAGCCTGCACAATATCAGCTTCATTAATATCTATGTCAGCTAAATATTCACTATTTTCATCCCTTACTTCTATATCATTATCTTCATTATCTATTCTAGGGGTGAATTCTCTCTTATATCGTTCTGCCAGTATGTTGCAAATTTCCTTTTTTTCATTCGTTAATCTCCCTTCAATTCTCAGAGGGCCTATTTCTATTCTCTTTTATTCATTTTCTTCGCAATATGTGTATAATAGTTTGGGGTTTTGCTTGATATTTAATAGGGTTTTTTCTTCCAAGTCCCGTTTTTCATTTTCTTTTGATGTATAATCTTTTTTCTGCATTTTCTATCTTACTTTTTAGTTTCTATAAACTTTCCATGCATTTTTTTCTTTTGCAAGACCTTTTTTCCACTTTCTGATTTTCTGGAACAAGATTCTTCTGTCTCTTGGTATGCATGAATGATGTTTACTTTTCTTCTTCGGTATATATTTTTCCACTATTATCTCCAATATTTTATATAATATCTCCGTATTTACCCTTATGTCATCACTTACGAAAATGTTATCCCAATCTTTGTTTAATTCTTCATTAATTTCTGACCATTTATATTTTTTTTTACTGTAGAAGTTGTATTTTCCATATCCTTCCCACTTTTTTCCTTTCTTGCTTATCTCTATTTTCACTTGCTTTGGAATGAACTGTTAATTCTATGACATTATGGTCTGAATACTCGCATTATAAACTATTATTTCTTTAACACCATAATTCATCTCGTTCACAAATACTAGGTCTAAAGTATTTTCCTTTCTTGTTAACAGCTGGTATCCAGGGGAAAATGATTCAATATCTGTGACGAGACAAATTTTACAGTCATAGGTAACAAATAAAGTATTCGCATTCCTAGTTGAGTATTTAAAAACCAACACTTAACTAATCTTTAGTCTGATCGCATATTTAAAGGCCGAACTCCTACCAGAAAAGATGGGCATTCAAGAAAATCTTTCAGATTATAAGACAACAGTTTCTCATAAACTACACAGTGATACACTTCGACTACAAACTAGCCACTGAAATGACAGCAAGATGCTAATTTATTGCATATCTCCACCTCTAAACTTCCCTCGTCGGAAAAAAAAAAAAGTGGTCTCCCGTTTCCTCAATAAATTCGCGCATTGCTCGCTATGACCTCTAGCGACGGAAATGGATAACGGACCTTTCCGTTCCAGATGAACCTGTGCCATGGAAGATCAGAGAGAGAGAGAGAGAGAGAGAGAGAGAGAGAGAGAGAGAGAGAGATGTCTTATATTTAATGACAAACTTGGTTCCAGGTCATGAATATGATGTCTGTTGGTTATTTTTTCTCTGCTTATTTTATGAAGCAGTTTTTAAAGTGGGAAATCTCATCTCAATATACTGTATAAGAAAGAGCTACTACCTTACTCCCCTAAAAAGTTGTGTCACCTGCTAGGCTCATTACGATAATAAGCAGTAAAAGCATATTATCAAAATGAGGACCTAATCTAACTATTGTTATTACGGGAAAAATTTAAGTAGATATTAAGATGTTATGTTAAAAGAGAACCCGTGTTTTAAAAAATACAATGCTGTACAAATAAAACAAAAACCTGTTGTATACCACCCTCAAGAACTTTATTTGATTTATCTTTGATAAACAGGTGTGTTTAAAAGCAGCAACTCTCCGTAAAGGCTGAGCAACTGAACTTCCCCATCCCAGCAAAAAAGCTCCTTATCTACGTAGATCTGGATCTCTCCCAAAATTGAATTTGTTGCCTGACACTAGGCCTACCTCGGGTACAATTTCACTAAAAATCCCCATAGTTTTAGGCTACACCTACTACCAAACAAACTAGACCAAAAACAGACTTTTCGATGAAGGTAAGTCTTCAAAATTCGTGTATTATTTAACTGTAGGGTAGTATAATGGTTTGGAGAGAGAGAGAGAGAGAGAGAGAGAGAGAGAGAGAGAGAGAGAGAGAGAGAGAGAGAGAGAGAGAGAGAGAGAAACGGCAACATTAAAACTTCAAACTATTTTCTATAACTTCAATTTTTTTTTTTTAGTACTGGCATTTTGAAAATACAATATAGCGTTTTATAATCATATTCTTGGCATAAAAAATAATTATTAAACTGCCTCTGAACATTTTTTGGGGAAATTTACCATATCTGAGATATGAATGCATTGTGGTTCTTATGCGAATTTTCCCCTTAAAATTGCAGTATGGTTAATTACGTCATATGTCTAGGAGTCACGTGACCAGGAGAAAATCTTACAGGTGTCAAGACATTTTCTTGTCCTTTGGTTCAGTCATGTCCAGTTTGTGTTCTTCCTGTAATTTTGATCATTTTCGGTTAATTCAAAATTTTTATGAAAATAATCAAAATGCATTGATTTTTCAAGGCAACGTCGAGTATTACCTGCAAGAGTGGAATGTTTAAAGTGTGATAAGCAGTGCAGTTTAGAGGGGGAATCATTTTCTGATGAAGACGGCGATGATACTGTAGGGGAGCTAAAACCATCTTGTTCTGGATATAAGCCATCAAAACGTTTTTGTTCATCCAATAAAGGTAAATTTACAATTTTCTTTTAAAGTGACAGAAGGAAGCTTACGAAGTAAATGGTGGGACCGACAAAGAATTTATAGGAGTTCTAGTATTGCAGGGACAAACCACTTAAATAAAAACTCACAAGGGAGGAATAAAACTAGCAAGGGAGCCATTTCAAAAGCATACCCAGTGGCCGCCGCCTACAACTACTGCTAATGTTGCGGGCTCATTAAACTATTCGCATGAGGTGCATAGCTTTATTTCCTCCTCCCCCCACTTTTTTTTATTTTACAATTTTGGCTTCGGTAGATAAACTGGTAATTTTTTCGGTGGATTTATATGTGCCTAATTGCTAACCACCTGTAACTCCTGTGGCTAGCGCGTTCAGCGCAACATTACTGCTTGCCAGTCCATACAAGCTTGCCAAGAATCTTTAAAATTGCGGATGAGTCGCAAAGCGCCGTTCTGACACCCCCTTATGGATTGGGGACGTTAGGCTACAGTACACTAGGCTACATTCCCGTTCTATGGCTTGATAGGTATGCTATGATTGTTTTACCTCATTCATTCATTCAAATGCCATTTTGTGTTAATGGCGATTTACTCCACTCAGAACCCCGCATTCCCAAAGGGTCCCCTCCCCTACCTTGTTGGGTGTTGCAGGGATGTATGATAACTCAAAAACAAGTCATTTCCCCAATGTATTGCTATCATAATGCTTCAATACATATTAAAAACACATGAAAATACATAACCACTTTACAAAAAAGGAGTTGCAACTGTTGTAAAAATTTACCAATGGATAAATAACGCACCAGTACCTATATTGGTTTTTCCCAATCATGTTGACAGAATGAACTGGGCCAATATAGGATTTACTCATTTTTGACAGCACCAAATTTAGTACCACAAATGGTTGAAAACTGTACTTCATAGTAATTGTGTTAAGGTTTTGGTGTTTTCAAAATTTAAAGTTAATACATCTTGAGACACAAAATGCACATGATGGTTTCTTTCCCCACATGCTTTCTTCACTGAGTTTGTGCGACCATGTTTTACATATATCACACTTGCTAGGGTAGATCAAATAAAATGTATTTTTCTTATGACCCAGTTTATTCCTATTTTCCCATCCATTTTCCCTTTCTTGAGTCTGCAATCAGACACAGACACTCGGCACACAACAAAAAAACACAGCAAAAGAACTAATATCTATACTTTTAACAACTGATCTTTCACAAATCTTCAAAAGAAATGGATTAAATCTGATAAAATTAATATTAGTTTTAAAGTTCTACCCATAATTTCCACTGCATGCCAAAACCATTGCAGTTACTGTAAAATAGAAAGACTTCATGAGATTTATTCCTTGGCTAAGCGTGAACTACAGTTTTGAGTAAGAACAATACATGTATAACCAAGAGTTATGGTGGCAAGGTTGCCACCTTGAATTACTTTATCACAGACATCCAAGAAGCCACACTAAATAGCTTGAATTCTTATTTTATATCATATTCTCTTCACAAAATTGAAGTAATGCATAACCCCTGCCATTGCAAAACTCTGCACCCTATGTCAGGTTTGGATATATCCCAATACAGTATTGTCCCTACAATTTACGATGCTATAAGTTACGTTACGTAAAGGGGTCTCGGCCACAGGCCAGGTAAGGCTTAGTGACTTGGGCTAGGTCAGTTTGGGCAAGGGATGTTTTGGTTACAATGCATCCTATTATATTCCACTATAATTTAAGATGCTCTGGGTATTTTGAGGTTGTAGATACAGCCTGGCATCCTTGGTTAGGTTAGGTTACATGTAGTATGGTTTTGGAGTTTTTCAATAAATCTTAAGAGATTGAGCTGTCCTTTCCCAACTGTTTTCTCTACTGAGTCTAAATACAAGTATTATATATATTTGACATTTATTATATCCAATATAATGATAATTTTCATAATGAAATTATTTGGATATTTACCTCCTATTGTTAAAGTTAGCTTTCATCTTTGCATTGTTTGGTGTGATCGTTATTTTAAAAAATCCAAATACATAGTACGTTTGACTAACTTGCTAGGTCTGCCTTTGTACTCTGTTTCCCACCAGGTGCTGCTGGGTTTACATTCTTTCATATATTTCATTACTACCCACTAAGATTTGGGGAGGCTGGGAGGGTTTCCACTTTAATAGTAAGTAAGTATCCAAATAATGGATATTATCATAAAAATTATCTCTATTTGGAATTAATCTTACCTACTGTTAAATTTAGCTGACTACCAAGTTGAATGAGGATAGTGGGTTTTTGCAGCCAGAGAAACAGTTCAGCCAAGAGAACTAAAAGCTTTTCTAAAGGGGAGAAAAATTCTCAACAGTTCGACCTGATGTGGGATCCTAACTGGTAAGAACTGTCACCAAACATTGGAACCACAACAGGGTGTAAGGTCCTTGCATTAGGACTTGTCAGTGGATCCTTAATGGAGGAAAAAGGAGACTTTATCTCGTACAGTACCAGTGACTCCTGTGCCCGAGTCAAAAGCCTATAACCGACAGTTAAAAACTAAAGACAAATACCACCATTATATGAGAAGGTACACGCCTATACACCAATGTGTACCATCATGCTCCCAAAATAGAGGGATTTCTAACAACTAACAATAAGATAGAAAGCAAGGTTATGATCATATTTGGTTAAGGGAAAAGTATCCCTGCCACAAATGAAAGGACCATGGGCTTAAAACTTTATGCTAAAATGGAACATTCACAAATAATGAGGGAAACCGTTATAACTCCCCTGAGCTACAGGACAACCTTCTCTAGAAGGTTTTAAAGGAAATAAAAGCATGTTTATGGTACTGAAGTCATGAGGATTATTTCCCAAAATAGTAAAAACTGGAATCAACTCGGTGTGCATAGTAGTCACCTTGGGCTTAAGAATGATTGGCCTTTTAACACCACAGGTAAATTCCTAATTTCTCCTTCTGACGAGCTGGCGAGTAAGACGCAGAGTCAAGGTATACTTACTATTTTGATTTATTGACAAAATCCCTGACGGTTCAAGAACTCTTCCAAGCGTAAAAGTAGCACTTGACATAGGGAGAAACAAAAAGATCTATATCCAGCAAGATATTTTTCCCACACCTGGCAAATGATTAACAATTCTATATATTAAATTAGAAAGAGTTCAATACATAAGGTTTGAAAGCTTGCAATGTCCGACATGTGTTAGTAATTACATTTCTAACAATGTCATAAAGTAGCTTTTCAAAAATGTGTAAAAGGTAACTTGAATCAGGAGTGCTGGATCTGTATCTCCTGAGAGTACCACGAAAGTAGGCCTTGAGGGATGGGTCGCAGTCTGGGACGTAGGCTGAATTTAATCTTCAGTGGGGACCCAAGTGATCCTTCCATCCACCGTTAGCTGGTAGGTTTTCTCTCTCCGTTGCAGTATGCAATGGTCCCAAGTAGGTTGAAGGGGGGGCCAGCTTGTATGTGTCATGTATTCTTATGAACACATACTTTGCTTTGGGGATGTATTTTTTCCTTGCTGCGTCGCATGTTGTCTTCCCTGGCATGATGTTTTCCAGTGCTCTACGGACGTCTTGAAGAGTCGTGGGCTCTGTTGGATTTTCAAAAATATCCGCTGGTATTGCCAATGCTTGTCCAGAGAGTGCTGCTGGTGATACAGTCGACCCCTCCATTCATGGTTCAGGATTCATAAACTAGCCTCTCACATATTTTTCTATGTAACATACTATATACACAGTATTCGTGGAAAATTAGCCTATTCACGGTATTTTTCATATAAAAATATTCACTAATTACTGTGTTTTCATATTATTTTTAAGACTAAATGTATTCTCTATGATAAAGCTGGCAAAATAGGTAGTTATAAGCATTTTTAGAAGGGTTTCAAGTATTTGCAGATTTTAGCTATTCATGAGGTGGGGGGCCAGTATTAACTGTTGTCTGGAATTCTCCTATCCCCTTTGCTTTGTCCCTCATTACTTATAATGTTTGGCACGAGAGGCATTCCCTTGCCCACTCTTTGATGCCTGCCTCCATTCCCCAACAGTTGTACCGCTCCAACAAGGTTCAGGCGATTGATCTGCCCAGTGGGTGGGACAAGTTGTGGGCGAGGTTGAAGGCTCTCTTTCTAAACCCTAACTGTAGGTATGGGAGAGGGCGTCTGATACTACTCATCTCGCAGGCGATGGCTGTCTCTCCATCGCTGATGGATAGTTACTCCAAGTAAGAGTGAGGTTCTCCTGCCAAAGGCACTGTATGTAGGTCCATGTCATCCCTTTGAACAGATGCTATTTCGGGATATGATATCCCAATCTGGACAGTGTTGATGAAGTTTCAGGAAAGGGCGCCTGCCAACGTTGTTTGAAGAGCCCTTTAAGTATCTGATGATGCTGGAGTGTTTGGCTATCGACAACAGATGAGACTGCTGTCTTGCTGATCACCCGTCTCCACTTTTGGTGAAGGCCAACAGTTGGTGGTCTGTCTGCACCATGGACTGTCGTCTTCTAGCATATGTCAGAAGTGGCGGATGTGAACTGCCATCACCTCTCGGTCAAACGTAGAGTACTTTTGTTCTGCTGGTGATAACTTCTTGCTGAAGAATACCACTGTCTGTATTTTGTTCAAGTACCGCATCCATCGCTGTGCTACTCCTGCCCTAGTTAGGGTGAGGGACCTATGGGGTAAAAGAAAGATTAGTGTGGCAGCAGAGGTGATTGTTTTTCTGGCTATCATGAAGACTATTTTGTTTTTCATACCAACATAATTTATTTAAGTTTTCCTTTCAAGCAATCATATTATTGGAGCCATTATTTCAGCAAGATTGGGTGTGAAGTGGTGGTACTAATAATTATTCATCCCCAAGAATTCTTGCACTGCTTTGATTGTCGTCAGCTTTGGGAAGTCGGTGATTGCTTGGACCTTCATTGGGAAGGGCTTGACTCCTTCTGGACTTATTTGGTGTTCCACAAATTCCACTACTGGTGTTGCCCATTCATATTTGTCTTTTCAGACTACAAGTGCATTTTCTTTGAGAATTTGCAGGCACTGCCTAAAGTCTCTCATGTTGTTTGATGTTGGGGCTGACATTGACATAGACAATGCAGAAGGGTAGGTTGCCCAGGATTCATTCATCAGACGTCAGCTGTAGTTGAAGGTGTACACGCTGAAGGGGGTAATAAAAGCCGTTTTTTCTATGTCCTATTTGCGACCAGGACTTGGAAGTATACCTTCAGCAGGCCAATCTTCATAAATATTTCGGCGCCCTCCATCTGGTTTGTTATGTCACCAATGTTCGGCATGGGAACTTGTCAGGCACTGCCTTGATGTTGAGTCTCCGGTAGTCGCCGCAGGGTCACAATGTGCTGTCAGGTTTTGGTATCATGCGGATGGGAAGTGCCCAGTGGCAAGTCTTTTAGGCATATTCATATTCATTCCATGTCCTGGAAAGCTTGTTTGGCATGGGTGAGTTTTTCTGTGGCTAAACATCTGAAACGGACATGCACTGGGGGACCTTCGGTGATCATGTGGGGCTGGACATGGTGCTTTGCAGGTTCGGTCACGTTGTACTGCAGGCTGTCCTCAAATACCTCCAGGAACTTCTGTAGGAGGCAACTTATCTCTGGTGCTGGTGCTAGAGTCAGAGTGAGTGGGGATACTGCAGCAGGTTGTGTGATCAGCAGTTGTTTCGCTACATCTCCTAAAATTGCGATTGTTATGCCTGTTGTGTTGAACGTCCAGTTGCACTGCTTCCCGCAAACTGCAAATTCACAGTACACTCCCTGTACATTTTCAGGATGCTCCACTGGTAGTGGACACCTGTAGAGTGCTGGGAGTTGGACTGAGGTGTTCATGTGAGTTGGCTAGCGTGAACAACTTGCATGCACTGGTCTCCCAGGAATTCCATATTTGATCTTTCATCTGCGATGAAAAACATGTGGAGTCTTTTTGCCTATACCTGGAAGAAAGACAGTGGAAAGCAGGTGCTGTTTCTCTTATGAGGCAACCGATCTACCCACCACTGATGTTTAATTTGTTTGCTAGCTGCTGTAACCCTTTTGTATGTTTTTTTGACTTGCCTTTTTTGGGCTTCATTCCTGAACCTCCAGTGGTAAAAATAGATGCCCTTGAGACGTACTACTGATTTGGGATTTTACTTGGGTTTATTTTCCACCTGAACTCAGTAGCAGTGTATGGGGTCCACGGGACCATCTGGATCATTGTCTGTCTTTGCGTCAGTCTTCTGCTGTGCCTGTGGGGCAGCTGCTGCTATGGGTGGTTGTGTAGGCTCAGTCGACTTGTGGGCCAGGTGGACAGTGTCAACCATCTTAAGGAACTCGTCAAGGTCCATGGTTTGGTGCGGTAATTTTGTGAGTAGGACCTCTCTCACAAGGTGTCCAATGTATAGTCTCTGGGCAGCCATCTGTGGTGGGGATTGTAACTAACCACTGTAGTTGGTTGTAGACATGTGACAGCCACTGGTCTCCGCTTGGTGGCCCACATTTGCTTTGAGGGCAGGCAGCATGCTGAAGGACGACTTTAGTTGGTCGTTCAGCACTTCATTGGTGACTGTGGTCTTTTCATCTGCGAGGCCATTCCATGACTTGTTCAACAATGTTGTCTGGCAAGAACTCGAGGACAGCATCAGCTTTGCGGGATGTGGAGATCTTCTTGGACCTGAAGATGGTCTCCACTCTTAAGAACCAGGACTCTGGATTGTGGGTCTCGAAGGGTGATAGGCTGATGCTTCTGCTGCTGCAGCGTTGCTGGATGGGTTGATACTGGCAATGTCGCTCACCTTCATGGTCACCAGTATAACAAGGCAGTGAGTAGGAGGCAGAGTCAAGGTGTATCCTGATTTATTGACGCAAAATTCCTGATATACAGTCAGATGTGTTTTCTCACACCTGGAAAATGGTTAACAATTTTATATACAAATTAGAAAGAGTTCAATACATATGGTTGGAACGCTTGCAATGTCTTACATGAGTTAATAATTACTGTTCTAAAAATGTCATAAAGCAGCTTCTGAAAAATGTGTAAATGATTGCCTGAATCAGAAGCACTGTATATGTGTTTCTTGAGGGTACTTAGTGCATCGCCTAGATTTTTGTTTAGAAGAGAGGATGCCCTGAGGGTCACGGCAACCCAGCAAGACCCAACGTCCTGTTACAGGCTTATGACCATCCAGGTAAATCTTAAGACTTCTAAATGGACATAAGACTGCCATTATTCTATTGCTACCTAAGCAGTTAAATTAAGCATGGTCACAAATCTGGGAAAGGCTTACAATTCTAAGTCTTCCCTCCAAGCAATGAAGGAAATGAGAGGTTGCCCCTAGAGCAGAGCCAAAGAACAAGATAAGGTTGTCAGAGGGGAAAACCAACTGACGAGGACAGTCCATAGGGCTGGCTAAGACAGATGCCAAGGCTCCCACACCTCTCTCACTGGGGAAACCAAAAAAAGATCGAACACTGTTCAGTCAAAATTGTAATTCAAAAGAATTTATATCAATTACTTATTTTTCCTGATTCGCATAGACAGGAAAAATAGGTGGAGCAGAAGGAGAGAGAGGAAATGACCTAGGTTATTAGGTAAGCTAAGAGAGGAGGAAAAGCAACACCAGAGGACAAAATGAAAAGACTGAGTATGCTTCTGGTGTGCCCTAACTAACTGTCCATGTAAACTATTGGTCGCTAGCATCTTCATATACATCATAAATTTTCCACTCTCATCAGATCACTCATAATCTACTCATCAAAAAAATCAAGCTCGTGCCTCAACAGCTAAGCTAACATAGGCCACGTGGTCATCCTGCATAACAGAAACATTTAGTTTCCACAACATCTTAACTATACAGCCTAATGCTTTCATCTCTGCTTGTTGTAGATGATGTTTGTTTGTATGGTGTTTTCAAGTTGCATGGAACCAGTGGTTATTCAGCAACGGGAACAACAGCTTTTTGACTTCTGAACCATGTCAAGAGTGAACTTCTCACCAAAAATACACATCTCTAACACCTCAACGGAATGCCCGAGAATCGAACTCGCAGCCAATGAGGTGGCAAGTCAAGACCATACCGATCACGCCACTGAGGTGCTAGTTGTTGTAGATGAAACAATGCAAAAACAGAAATGAAGCACAACATCGTACAGGAGAAATTAGCCAGAATTCTAAAAAATATACGTATTACTGAAGCCAATCGAGACCACGTGTTTAACACATTTTTAACACACGGAATAAAGAGATATGACAGAACACAAACATTCCAGTACCACCTGCTGGGAACAGGCCAACACAAAGACAGTTCTAGCTTGTTACCCAAGTGTATTTTTATATTCTTTAAATGCCAATCACAACAAACAATGCAATGTTAAGATAACTTAACAAGCAAGTAAGATTCATTCCAAATATTTTTTTTATTCTCCAATACATTCCTACTTTCTCTCCTACGATTTTTCCTTCCCTGTTGGTGGCCAGTAAAACAGAGGTTGAAATGCCTGCAGCATTAAAATACAACTAAAGACTAAAAATCTAATCTTAACAATTTCAATCTGCACAATTCTTCAGCATAAATGTGAATACATTTGCCAAACCCAATATTAAATTTAAAGCTCTACCAACACCTTCATGTGCTAAAACTATTGCAGTTATTGTGAAAAACAAAAACCTCAAGAAATTTCCCACTAGCCTAAGCATGGACTAGTTTTCCTTACACTATTTCTAAAACCGAAAGTAATAGTGGCAAGTCAGCCTCCTTGACTAACTTTGATACAGACATCCATAGACACTGAATAGCTTTAACTTTAAGTGGATACTATACCCACCTCACAAAATTAAGGTAAAACCTGTACCCTGAATGATTCAGCATCCTATGTTAGGTTAGGTTTGGATACATCCCTAAAAAGTATTTCACCCTATGATTGCAATGCTCTAAGTGACAGTTAGGCTGACAAGGTTAAGTTCCGATGCATCTTTATTTCACTTTAATCTACAGTACTCTAGGCATCAATAGGTCTGATTATAATTGCTCTTGCTTAAGGCCACGTTCAACTTTGCTCTAGATTTCTACAGATTATGTCTAAACGCCAAAAATCTCCTTGAACCAACCCTCTTGCAATGTAGTAGGCACTTTTATCCCTAACTGTCTGTGCAATTCACTTTCCTTACTTTCCCCCACCCAGAAACCCTGTTTCCTATTATTTGTAAGTTATAAGGGTTGGGAAAATTCACACCTTATAAAAATCAATAAATACTGCTGAAACTGTAGGCAAAGGTGTGGTTCACGTATCTGGTGATAAATGCATATTATCCTAAATTGAATTGTTCTCATTGGTATTTACATCCTGGTGAGGAAAATTAATAATTTGCCTGATAAATCACGATCTGTATGGTTCTGAACACTAGATGTCTTGACAACACTAAAAAAAAAAAATTTTCTTTAAATTCTGATGTAGCCTATAATTGGTAAGATTCTTAGAGTAGCTTTATTGACTATGATTTATAATGAACAACAGGAATGATTAGGCTTAAACATTTACTTAAAATCCTTAGGACACAGCTAAGTAAAAGTAGACCTACCCGACCCTAAAAAACTGTAAAGCAAGTTAATAGTAGCCTAGAGGCCTACAAAATTGATAGTGCAGCCTGAAGGATTTCTGAATGTTTATCAACCTGCTTTTTCCCCAAAAGTATCGTATACTTTTTCCCCATAGCCTAATCAAACTCAAGAAAGCTCAAGTGAAATTATAGTGGTAATTTGGCTATACGTATAGTAGTTACTTTGAGCAAATAATTTGTTCCAAATGGAGGACTCCCTCTATACCACTATCTGGTTTTCAATATTTCCAAAGTATTCCCACCCCATTACCCTTAACACAAAATGCAAGTATGTAATCAATTCAGAAAAGTTAAGCTTCAAACCGATGACAAATCTATCTAATAACTCCGCACAGGGTATTTCTCTGGAAATTACAGTTTCCTTTAGCATTTGGGTTGCATATTAATAATTTACTGTTATTTTTTAGGGGTTCGACTGTAATTAACCCTGAGGGGCCAGTACTAAACAAGGCGAAATACATTGGACGTCTCAATCCCTTGTGGCTGTCATATTCGCGGGAACGTTCCCTGCAGACCATGTGGAGTTATTGCCTTGAATTGCCAAACAGACTATATTTTCGCCAAGCCTAGTAACCTTGAACGTTTTTCCATCGGCACAATAGAATGAAATATCTTATCAACCTTAATCCATTTACGATGTGGAGAATCACAAAACACCACCAAAACCAGGTAAAAGTTCGTTTCCGATCAGAACTGCAATTCCACTACGAAAATTTTTCGAGATTTCGCCGTTTGGCAGTATACATACTAGCCTAGTAGGTACCACCTGGGAGATCAAATACAAATGGGTTTCCTGACATCTACCTATTTTCACGAGCTTTTAACGAATCTGTCATGTGATATTGCTAGATAAAAACAATGACTAACTTCAAGAATACTCTATGTACAGAACAAATACATAAACCTACCGAAATTAAAGAAAAAAAATGTTTGACGTACACCTATTCAACGACGACAACAGGTTCGGTCTACCTAGGCCTAGCCTCTGGCGCCCTTGCCATGTACCCTAGTAGGGCAAATTAGTATACCTTAACATACTTACGCTTACAGTATAAAATTTCAAAAAAGTAACCATAGAAGGGTGAATTATCCATTATCTATACCATAGCTGGCAAAACAAGAAAATATACAGGCCAACACATTAATATGCTACAGGTTGTACTACTCACCACACCAACCTGAAGACCTGAGAGTAGCTCCGAGGTGGTGCCATAGGCTTAATTATGTGGTAGGCACCAGTCTTCAACCACCCTAATATTTCTATAACGTCACAAAATTTTTGTTCGTTGTACATTTGGCCGCCGAGACAATATACCGGATTTCGCGATACGGAATAGCCTTACACAAAATAAAATACTAAACAACCGGTTACTGAACGAAGCTCGACCTCATCGACATTACACGGATGTCAGTCAGGAGAGTAACTTGGTTGGTTATGGTTTTGGGTCGCGAGGCAATTCCTTTACAACGGCGCCTCTTAGTCGTGTGAGGTATTTTATTTGTTAAGCTCTTTAATTCCTTTTTTCTCTTGTTCCACATCTGATTTGATGTCCCTTTTCTTATTTCATTACGTTCTTCTTTAAATAGGAATTTCCCAACAATATCACTTTCATTTTCTGCATATGGTTGCTGGAGGTCAATTATTCCAATTCGTTCTTCCCTGTAAGCAAAACAATATAATAGAAAATGAAAAATATCCTTTTCTGTATTTACAGAAAAACGACAAAGGGAGTTTCCATTCTAGTGTGTCTTTATCATATTTAGATGTAATGAGTTGGTTCTTGCTCTAAAAAGAAGTATCGAAACAAAAGTGTTGTCGTAAAGTTCTTCATCTTTTATTTCACTTTTCCACTTTTAATATTTACGGTCACTTTATTTTCCATGTAACTCGACGACGCATCTTGATGCTTGTCTTCTTGGTTTTTATCATATGCGAAAGTATATCACTGATGTAAGGGAATGATAATAGCTCGAATAAAGGGTGCTTCCATATTACTCTTAGCAGAATGTGTCTTCGTGTTTTAGCTGATTTGCAGTTTTTATAGCTTGCATCAGTAAAAAGGCGAAAAGACCATACTTGATCATTATGATGTCACGGTAAACTTGAAAAAAGTCCATTCAGATAAAGATTACGATTGACAGAAACTTGAATGTTGATAATACTTGGCTGAGAGAGGAAAAGGAACATGAGAGTGAGAACTTTACTATTAAAAGTATTGCCAACTAATCTCTAGTCTTAAATGAGCCAAAGCGTTCAAATTGATTCACATTATAGGCCTACTGAATCGGTTTTTATCGTAACCATAATTCCGTGAGCACAAGTGCAACATTGCTATTACCTCGAAGTTGTATTTCATTAAGTTCATTCAATATATTTCCATTATTTTTAATTTTATGGCTTGGGTGTATGACCGTGTCTTAAAACTAACAGTAGGTTATTGTTAGTCATAAAATGATTATAATACACTTTATTTTTGCAGGATTATAAGATTTGTAATTTATTTATTCAATTCGTATGATTCTGAGAGAGAGAATGTTAGGGAATCTTACCTTAGACTGTGATCATCTTCAATGTACCACTAAACTAATCAACGATCAGCAACTTGGTGCAAAGTCTAGCTAGTGAATACCAAACGTTACTTTAACAAAATAGATATGGGAGTTTATGTACATATTCGAAATTTAAGTGCGGAGAATATGTGCGTGTATACGTGCATTTGGTGGCCCGTGATATTTCTAAAAGTTTCTGAGTAAGCAAGCTGCTTCTCCTTTGGCAAGGCCTTCTCAAAAATCATCTTTTATTTAGATAATGATACATTCATAAATATGTGTGAATATTTGTTAGTCATGTATTTAACTTATGCTCACCTCTGTATATATTAGGGCTTGTGCCTTGTATGATAAGGCGCCCTATGAGGTAATGTTAGACTTGCGATAATCTATACGCTAAGTCGGTTGGTATTGCACTTCCATATTCAATGGAGTGTCTGGGGGTTTTGTAGATCACTTACGAAGTCGGTATTATCTTTACGACGATGTGTTAAACTCATGGTTCGGTGAGGTTCTTGTAGAAAACACGAAATATAAAAATAGATATATATTCTTCTGAAGTTTTACATGCTGAAGATCAGATATGATTGTACAAGTCTTCTATGACGATAGCTTGATCGCTTCTGCCAATGATGATGGCTAATCCTATTCCTCTACATGATAAAGCTTAGGTAAAGAGGTACAGGTCTTCTAATGACGATAGCTAACTCTGTTCTCCTTGTCTACCATCTCTGTTACAAGTTATGAGGGAACAGACAGTAGTTCGAACATATGAACATACAATCCAAATGACATAGTTTCATACGAACACACAATCAAAATGAGACACGCTACAGATCACGTAGGCGGTAGTTGTCTCAAGCAGGGAGCTTGGACTGTTTCAAAACAAATGAATGACCACAGATGACGACATGTCAACTTAGCCTACATACTTATTGTATACGTCATCTTTAGCGTCTCTAGTCTGATCACATTCCTGCAAGCAATCTTTTATATATATGGACTAACATTCCATATTTTTATTATGTAAACACTTACATTAGCTCGGTCAGCTACCAAACCAAACCACTGAATATACTCAAACTTGACTTGCATTTGACGTATAGGAGTGTGATACAGACACTATGTGAATATATATATATATATATATATATATATATATATATATATATATATTATATTATATTAGTAAATAAAAATTCATTGTGTACATGAATTGATTCAAGTAATAAAATATAAAACAATGATATTGGTAAATAATAGTGATCACGGGATATATAATGATACAGTTTTTCACTTCATCTCATTAAGATACTTATGTACAGAAAATACTAATGTACTCTGATAATTGCATAGAATGAAGATTAACATGATAAAAAGAAAAATCATATTTAACTGATAAAAAAAATTTCATATATGAATTGGTAAAATTATTAATGTTTATGCTGATTGATTCGTTGATTTTTATGCTAACTATTATATATCTGCGGATATTGTTAAGATAAAAGGTAACAGATTGATTATAGGCTACCTGATTTGTTTATACATATGCATATGGATTCATATAATTATGATTAATATATGTGCACTTTAAATAGATTCTTATTGCGTACACGCAAAGATATATTTAGATTCTGTTATTTATGATCATTTATATAAGAGATTCCTATTGCGTACACGCAAAGATATATTTCGACTCTGTTATTTATGATCAATTATATATAGGATACATGATACTTTATATATATATAGGATACATGACCGAGGTTATACTACTTCACTTTCAACTAGCTTTCGAACAACTTTTCGTCCATTACACAGTTCCAGACAACCACCTTTAGCCAAATGAAACGGCCTTTTTCAATGGTTAAAACAAGGGGAAAATTTGCCTGGGCGGGTCCAACGTTCCATTTTGCGCTCATACTTATTCTCTGCATCCTAAGCTACACGATTACGTTCGCGATGAATAAAAAAAACATCCCCAGCACGAGTCCTTCGCCAGCAAAGTAGAGTTGAATATCCTTCGGGTCGTAATTGTCGGAAGTATGTCCCTTTTGTAGTCGAATTCCGACAGCCGCTGGAGCGTTCCGCATGAAAACGAGATTAACGACGAGATACGGTGTCGGTCGAAGAAGTCCATGAAATTCCTTTCACATTGTAGGCGGTTGTTACTTGACTGTAGTCGTCCGCTGCGACGAACGATTTTTTGAAGTTGCGATGTGAAACTCTCATACTGCAGGATACTGTAACCAGGTTCCATTAATCAGCCTGCAAGTGAAATTATACTTGTCACAAGGGCAAAGTAAATTCAGACGACATCCAAATACAGGGGAGGGAAGAGAGCCATTTAGACCAGACTTAACCCACATGAATTCGCTGATATTTTGGAATTCAGAAGAGTCCGCTGTACAAACTTTTTATCCATGGCATTATCATGAGTGAACCTATCCAGGTCTATGATGACTCGTAAAGATATCCCATAATTATAAAAAATAAATAGATATCAATACGAATCTCAAAGAAAATTCGATATTACTGGTAGTAAGTTACTAGACAAAGAAGTGGAAAATGGAGCTATTTGTAAGATTGCCAGGCAGCATAAGAGTCAAAGAGAATATTAATCATGATTCTATGTGCCCTAACAAAAGTTTCATATTCAATTTTCTCGTGCGCATCCTCTGAGGTTAATTTTTTTAAAAACTTTATTAATAGGTAGGAGATGCAACGAAAAAAACCCACTATGTAACTAATTTCTAAATAAACTTTGGGTTTTCCAAGAAAATGTGACATTTTCCCATGAATGTTTTACTTGAATTGTAATAGGCTAATGTTGCAAGTAAATATTTCATATATACATATCTTGATACTTCTAAATGTCTATGAGGTTCAGAAAAAAAAAATAATTCATTTTGTTGTTTGTTTGTTATAGAAATTCTATTTGCTTATTTTGTTCATTAATTTTAAAATGATTGCAAGTCCTTAACTAATTGCATTACACACACGGATAAGAATATGTTATGTGGCCTGTCATGTGACCTATGAACCACATGTGAAGTTCATGAAACAATAAGCATTCCTTTCTCCAGTCAATCTGCTTTGCAAGCGCAAGATGAAGCCTGTGCAAGCAGATATTTGAGGTTAAAGGAATCAATGCTGATACGGCAGACGCGACAGACCTTCTAGAACTGATGACGTCGTCACCAGCTTAAGAGTTACGTTACTTGCTGTAATAAATACGACTTTAGGATAAATTTATTATCTTTTAATACTCGACCCACACGAAAAGAATGTCTGAAAAAAAAAAACAGTACCAAAATTGAACAATATATTAGTTTCATGTTGGAAATCTGCATAATTGTAATTATGTTAAATTAAATATTCCTTATTCAAACTACATGAAAAAGGTTTCCATACAAATTCTATATATATTATTAGCCCTGTATAAGATTCATATAGGATTATTTCATAGATAACATTTTCACTTCTAGACTTCCTGACTTTAAAATCTCTTTTATTTTATTTTATTTATTTTATTTATTTAATTTTTTTTTTTTCATTGACTACGAATATAAATCACCGGGACAGACAATATGTCAGTAGATTTTGGATATGTGTTTGAACTTTTAGCTTATTTGTCATTACTAAAGCGTTAAGTTAGAGTTCAAATCTTTACGCATATCTATTTGGATATTTAATTATCTATGGTTACGTTTTGCTTATTGATTTTATCGTGATTCCTTTTTTTATTATAATTTGTAACCCTTCCGACTTCTTACGGAGTGTATTATATTGACTCCACTTGTATCCATATTTATTTTATATATTATTTATTTATTTTTATATATATATATATTTGATAAATTAATGGTTGGCTTGAATATGTGGAAAAGTGTTCTAGCGGCGTACCGTATAAGGCTACTTGCGGCATCAATTCTATAGATACAAGATATAAATGATAAAGGTATTTAAAACCGCGAGAACCGCTATAATCCAGTTCGTATCCAATATCACGAGTTGTAACTCGTAAGACATTGACACTTCCTATTTAATTATCAGTTATTCTACCAAACCGATTGACTGGGTGATAAAATATATTATTGGTTTTCTTATAGATAGGAATTCACACAACGTGTTAAGGAGATTATTTTTGATTTACACCACCCGAGTCACAGATTATTATGTGTTGAATTCCATATTTACTGATTTAGCACTCATAAATATTCCTAACGCACTCAATTGCGGTGTTTGTTTTTAGTGCTATTCATTCTATAACGTGTCAAGGAACCTCTTGACAACTACGAAGGGGTTGTTGTTATTATTCCCTCTGGTCAGACTCGTAACTCTGTTAATAATTCTAAGTATATTCTTTCAAGGATTGATTTGGCACAGGATAGGCCCTTAACTGACAGGTGTCTTAGTGTGTCCCTTGTTTTCATGACACGTGTTACAATCAGTTATGTGCTTTTTATATCTGTAAGCATTGTAGGCCAGTAAAACAGTGATTTGTCTTTCTGTGACATAGTAGGGAACCCTGGATGACGGAATGCAACCAGTTTATGACGATTGGTATGAAAGACATTATTACTAATACCTGGTCGTTAGTCATCTGCTGTGTTCTTCGGGTTTTCCTCGTCACAGACCTACATATAATATTACATTTGATTCCATTATTCTGATACACATACTTTAAATATACTTTTGCTTTAGGGTTTCTGCTCGAAGTGTTTATTGTTTTTGCTTAGTCGCTGACCCTGTTTCCGTCCGAAGTGTTTATTGTTTGCTTATTGCTGCTGACTCGGTTTCCGTTCGAAGTGTTTATTGTTTTGGTTATGTCTGTTGACTCTTGCTTTGTTCAGTTTGTAACAGTTTTGCGCTCCAACCCAGATATTCAATGCTCGCGATCTCTTGGGTTAAGGAATTTTCTTGTTTAGATACGGTTTTAACAATAGGCACGGATGCTTCTATATCTTTTAGTCTAATTAATGGTTCTTTGCTGTATGGTGCGGGATTGCGGGATAATGCGTCAGCTATGATATTTGCTTTCCCAGGTAGATATCTTATCTTGGCTCCAAAGACCTGAATGATCATTTGTCACCGAGTTTCTTTTTGGACTGTGATTAAAGCCTTTGAAAAAACTCGGTAAATGACTCATGGTCAGTAAGGATTTTATCAGGATAGCCATAGATTATGAACTTAAAATATACTAGTGATGATTAAAGATACCTAGCCTTCCTTGCCTATTACTGTATATTTACTTACAGAGGGCTTTAGTTTACATGAATAAAAAGTCTTATAGGGAAGAACTGTTTATCATATTACTGAAGTAATACCCTCTTACCCCTTGGTCTGAGGCGTCTGTTGCAAAAAAAAAAAAAAAAAAAAAAAATTTCTTATTTAAATCAGGGATTTTTAAGTTAGGTAAGCTGCATTTTCCGCTTTTAAGATATCGAACGCCTGTTGATGCTTTTCAGACCATAATAAATCTACGCTCTTCTTCGTAAGATCTGTTAAAGGAGCTGTCATGATTGAAGAGTTACATATTTACATACGATTGTAATACCCACTACAGCGCAAAAGTGCTGTATCCCCCTTTTACGTTAATAAGTACCGGAAAGTTATGAATAGCCGACACCTTACCATGGACTACTTTTAAGACCTTGACCAGACACATAAAACCTAGATAAACATGTTCGGTTTTAAAAAACTCACATTTAGATATTTTACTCTGAGATTATTTGTCTTTGTCTCTGTAGCACTAGCTCTACTTTATGTGAATGTACTTCTAAGGTATTAGAAAAGATTACAAAGATTTCATCCATATAGGCATGTAGGTTATCCCCTAAAAGTCTCCAAACACTATATTGTAATTGGGGCGCAACGTAAGCCGGAGGCATACGTAAAAAATTGATAATGTCCCCCTGAGTGTGCTGAAAACGGAGTATGAGGTACAATCACTTAGGTAATGGTATCTGGTAAAAGCTTTTAAGTAAGTCCAAGCTGGTGAAAAATTTATTCTAACCTAACAGAGATAAGATGTCGTCGCTACATGGCACTGGAAACTATCGGGAGTCGTTTCCTTGTTTAAGCGACAGAAATCTACGCAGATACGCCAAGTCCGATCTTTTATGGCATGACGTTTTGAGGGAAAATTATATAGGGCTATTTGATTTCCTAATGGCTCCTATTACTAACATATTTCAACTTCGTCATTTATCTCTATTTTGAAATTGCAGTGAGAGTCTATACGAAGGTACGTATATAGCTTTATGTTTGTCCTTAGACCGTATTTTGTGTTAAATTACATCCGTTTTTCCCAGAGATCACTCGCCAGTGGAGAAACTTCCTGGTATTCAGGTAAAAGATAAAAAAAATTCTGCTGAATCACCTCTGCTTGAATGACTTTACGGATATTACTTTAGATAGATTATCAGAGAGATTCATCCACGACTGGTTGGGCGTGATTAAAAATTAGCAACAATAAAAAATGCGATATTTATAACTTCCGTATCCACGATATGTATACGTTTAGGGCTTTGTTCGCGGAAATCGTTATATTTCAGAGTGTCGGGAAGGATTAAAATTTCATTTCCCAGCAAAGTCTTTTTACACGCACTAAGACATTCGAGGGTGCATGCTTCTCGAGATTTTGCGTGCAAATTGCGACTGCGGTTGTGGGAGAATTCTGTTGGGTCATTTGAACAATGTTACGATTTATGAGACAAATGATTTGTTCTTTTATATAAGTTATTATTTGATTAACTGTCTCATTTTTGTTCAAACGGATTTTAATATGTTTGAAGGTTTATAGGATTTCCCTTTGATAAACACGCTTTATTGCAGGATGTAAGATAATATTGTATACCCCTAGATGAATCTTACAATTACACTAGATACAGATCAATGTTTTTTATAACTATAGAGGTATCTGTAAGCGCTCGCTTATCCGGACTTCTCATTAGAGAAGTTCGAACAATAGACGGTGAGTCCGTAAATACAGGATATTACGTCTACTAAAGAAATAAACAAGATATTCTAATTTTTACGGCCGCGTACAGTCGGGCTTTTATCCACCGCACTTACTAATGACTTACGTATTTAAAAAAAACGAAAACCTGCTCTGATTACTTTATACGGTCGTGTGTTTCATAGGAAAAATCCTTTTTAATTCAAAAAGATATCGGTATGTATGAACCAACATCGCTTTTCCCCACTCTGCTAGAGTCGCTTATTGTGTGGAATTTGCTTTGCTTTGAAAACTCGGCAGATTTAACTGACCTTGACCGCTTGACTAGGTGACACAGTCACCGAGTTTGCTTGTTTGATCTGACGGGCTACTGTTTCTATTTCTTTTTGTAATAATTAGGATCCTTCTCTTTATTACCATCGCAACGTATTGTGTGTTTTTAGCATTATGTTGCTGGTTACGTATAAAGCAATGAATGACGAACTATTAGGAACTGAGCGATTACTAATAAGACAAGTTATCTCTACTGTATTCAATATTAACTGTTTGTACTTCATTCTTTGCTAAAATTTGAAATAGTGAGGGATCCTGGTCAGCGCATTTAGCCTGATGAAAGTTTTTTACAGACATGTTATTCCTTGCAATCCAGCCATATTTTTTAAAGTTGAGTTGAGTCATGAGGTTCGATATTTTATATAACTCAAAAACTCAAGGCTAAAACTGCGATCGGGACTTTGCAAAGGAGCATTATTGTCATGACCCGAAATAGTGTTACCTCTAATTTATCTAGATTTGTACGGGTGTTCCACTTGTTTTTGTGTGTTTTCTAATCACTACGGTGCTTAACGACCCTATCCGTGCATCTGTATAAATACAGACGTCCACTGCGTAAACGCATATTCACTGTTTAATATGATTTGTTACGTAAGGGATTAATAATCACCCAAAATGATAAAATTAACATAGTATATGATTATGATATTTCAGTAGAACTTCTGGAAACAGACACTCAAAGATAAAAAAACTCGCAGTAGCGAAATCTCAATGATGTAGATAATTTCTGTAAAAAAGTAAGATTAAGAATGTCTCGTAACTTCAGCCACAGGAATAACGAAATTCGACATGCAAAGGAAACACTCAAAGTTACTCCAAATGAATAAAAAATTGTACTTAGCTTGCTTTTGTGGGAAGTCACGGTGTTCCGATAACGACACACGGCCTTGGTCCTCCTTCTCTATTTAGCGGATGACCTGGTTTGGCTTGAGTTTCCTCCGTGCGCGTTGTTTCGATGATTCGAGCCCTTGAAAGATCCGATGCTGCAGACGCGTTCGGTTTGTTTCTTGAAGTTATTCACTAACGATGATACTAAGTTGCTTGAAGAATCTGTTGCTTTCGTCGTCGTTGAAAAGTTCTTATTGTTTTCTGAAGTCGCTCACTAACGATGATACTAGGTTGCTTGAAGAATCTGCTGCTTCCGTCGTCGTTGACTTCTTATGATACATGATTTATTATTCTGGTTTTTTCTTCGTAGGACGTTGTAGAGTTCTTCTGGTACGCTGGCCACCAATATTAGGGCTTGTGCCTTGTATGATAAGGCGCCCTATGAGGTAATGTTAGACTTGCGATAATCTATACGCTAAGTCGGTTGGTATTGCACTTCCATATTCAATGGAGTGTCTGGGGGTTTTGTAGATCACTTACGAAGTCGGTATTATCTTTACGACGATGTGTTAAACTCATGGTTCGGTGAGGTTCTTGTAGAAAACACGAAATATAAAAATAGATATATATTCTTCTGAAGTTTTACATGCTGAAGATCAGATATGATTGTACAAGTCTTCTATGACGATAGCTTGATCGCTTCTGCCAATGATGATGGCTAATCCTATTCCTCTACATGATAAAGCTTAGGTAAAGAGGTACAGGTCTTCTAATGACGATAGCTAACTCTGTTCTCCTTGTCTACCATCTCTGTTACAAGTTATGAGGGAACAGACAGTAGTTCGAACATATGAACATACAATCCAAATGACATAGTTTCATACGAACACACAATCAAAATGAGACACGCTACAGATCACGTAGGCGGTAGTTGTCTCAAGCAGGGAGCTTGGACTGTTTCAAAACAAATGAATGACCACAGATGACGACATGTCAACTTAGCCTACATACTTATTGTATACGTCATCTTTAGCGTCTCTAGTCTGATCACATTCCTGCAAGCAATCTTTTATATATATGGACTAACATTCCATATTTTTATTATGTAAACACTTACATATACATTATATAACTATAACAAAGAGAAACGTAAACCACTTAATAAGTAAGAGCTGAACCTATTAAATAAATTCTATGGAATATGAGACTGAGTAAACATACGATGAAGAAAGAGATGGGGAAGATATGTTATGGAAAGGTATGAACGAGAATGATGAACGGGACAGAAATCGATGGAGAAGACTCATTCATAACGACGACCCCATATAAAAATGGGTTAAAGCTGAGAAGAAGAAGAGTGAGACTGAGTAAACATAGTTAATAACCAACAGTGATAAAGGAAAGAGGTATTACGTACATACAGCTGACTCATTAGAATATCTTCACTGTTTAAAGAAAGGCACGGAAAGACCATAAAAATGAACCTTGACGAATCTATTCTCTTGGTAGGACTTCTACCTCGTCACTTTTCCTGGAAATTGATTTTTGGTTTCTTTTATACTTTTTATCTATTCTTAGAACAGGAGTTCTTGAGTAGCCCTGACGAATTGGAGTTGCGGTGTCTCAACAAAGTGGTTATGTAATCCTTTTAAGGAAATTAAACTTTGTTAAATATTTGCTTTTGTGGTGACTTTCAAAGTAGCCCAGAAGGACACAGCTGTAAGAGTAATTATTTACTTATTTTACGACGATTAACCGAATTCATTCTTTGGTTTATGTAAAGAGTGTTTTAATACCTCTCTCTCTCTCTCTCTCTCTCTCTCTCTCTCTCTCTCTCTCTCTCTCTCTCCTACTACTACTACTACTACTATAACTAGTTCACTTAAGGTAGATTCTTGGATGAGCCCTATGCCTACGAGACGTTAGTTTGGCCGCCGCTGATTGGCTGGGAGCTGCCTATACCTCCCGGTACCAACCAATCAGCGCCCGCCAAACAAACGTCTCGTGAGAATAGGGCTCATCCAAGAATCTACCTCAAGTGTACCAGCTATAGTACCTTGGTTGGGGATTTATGATTTCCTTACCTCTAACTAGCTATCTAACTTGGTGATTCCTCACATCTTGGAGATCTTCACTACTTGGTAACACTACTTGCCTTGCAGTAGATCGTAAAATTTAGTTTAATGGTAAATTCTCTTTTTAAATCACTTATTATTAAGATTTCTTGGAATTTAGAATTACTTTTTTCAGGCAAGGAGATCTCTCTCTCTCTCTCTCTCTCTCTCTCTCTGGCTCGCTCGGTCGCTCCTCACTCTCCCCTTCTTCTTCTTCTTCTTCTTCTTCTTCTTCTTCTTCTTCTTGTACATGATCTGCCAACATGGTTTAATCCGCTGAGGCGAACTCCACTGGCTCTTCTCCTCTATAGCTACATTTTATGCATTCTTTGGTAAAGTAAAATTACTTACTCAGCAGCAATGAGAAGGTAGACGCTCTTCCAGCACTAGTATACAAACACACTCACAAACACACAACTTTTACACTCAACCACCTACACACTCGCTGGCACGCAGGCACAAACACGACCTTTCACTCCTCGGCTTGATTCCTGGCCAATGTTGTACGACCAAACAAGAAGAGAAACGTCATTTGTAAGGACAAAGGGCGTGGTCAGGGTAAGTCCAAAGGACCCGAAGGTCATACCACTGAGGTTGGCATTGTTTGCCTTTCCTAACACCTACTCCTTAAGTCCTCTTCTTGATGATTTCCGCTGGTCAAAACGTTACGTGCTGAGGCTTCCAGTGTGAGCCCCTCGGTCTAGGTATACCTAGACCGTGGTGGGCCCCAGGATCCTGGTGAGCCCTGAATTCTCCTTGGGGAGGCTCCGTGTCTTCACTTTTTATGAGGAATTTGCAGGAATGCGTTTGCCTCCACATGTCTCTCAGGGGCATGTCAGCCTGAATTCACTTGCACATAAGATAATGAGGTTGAGTAGAACTGTGTCTTACTCCTCACTTATCTCATTGTGCTCAGGTGCTTGGGAGCTTTTGAAAGCTTTCAGCTTCTTTGGAATGCTTGTGTACACCAAAGTACTGTTTAAAAAAGAGAGACAAGAATGAAGTCTTTAAAGCTTTCTAAAAAGTAAAGAGCTCACAACTTAAAAACAGCAGCCCTCTCCCCCAACTCCCTACCCCCCAAAAAAAGAAAGAAAAAAAAATTACGAAGGGCATGAACCTTGGACTTCTCCCTATGTTATGAGTAGTGAAAACCAAAAAAAATCAAACTGCTGCCGTTAAAACAATGATGACGATGGAAATCTAATCTCTCTCTCTCTCTCTCTTCTCTCTCTCTCTCTCTCTCTCTCTCTCTCCCTTCGTGCGATTCTGTATCATCATTTTGTATTTATATCTAATCTATTTTCTAGTAATTTCTTGTCTATTTGATTTCCCTGACAAAAGAACATATAAAAGGTGGCTAAAAATGTCTAAACTAAGCAGCGTGAATGTTTGAACATGAATGTGAATGAGAATAAGAAATGCTAACACTGATAGACTGTTTATTGACCCCAGTCTATTTTTGCCGGCCTCCCATCAGTCTCCAGCGTCCCCAATACCGGACCCCTCCCCCCACCCCCTCCCACCTCTCTCTCTCTCTCTCTCTCTCTCTCTCTCTCATGATATATGTTGTTATTACGGTATAGAATTTTGTTTGCTGGTGCGCGCCCAGTAGATTAAAAAGTGTTAAAGTTAAATGAAGAAATATTAATAGTCCTCGGTTTCTAACGAAAGAAATTCCAGACTCTTTGTAGATAAAGACGTCGAATTGTTTAAGGTTATTCCAGAGAAGATAAATAGGATCAATGCGACTCGATTCGTCTTGATATCATCATTAAAAGCAATTTATAAATCGACCAAATTAAACTAAAGCGAAGAATGCTTGAATGATGCAGTACCTTAATAAGGAAATGGGCGTATTTGCAATTATTTCTTGTTTGGTTATGAGTGTACACTTATGCATGCGCAGTATCATGCTTTTCCGAAGTACAAATTTCAAATCAAATCAATCTTTCGGCTCACTTTAATGAGATTGGTCAGAAAATTAACTTCTAACCCTCGGTAATTTTTTAAAATTAATTTAGTTTATATGCAGCAGCGACGGTCAGAAACGAATATGGTCACGGGGCCATCAACCTCATCCCAGAAATTAATGCTTACACAATTTTTAACAAAATTTGGGAGTCTTGAAACTTATAGTAGTGCGAGGAACCACCATAGCGCCTGATACAGAACCCAGTTAAACGTAAGATTAGCAGTAAGAAAAATAAACAACCTCGTGCAAAAAAAGCAAGAAATCGGCATAGTGAACATTCAGCTTCAATAAGCGATTAGTCACTGGAGGTGAATTAACAGAAACCAGGACTTAATGAACCGGTCCTCACGATCGCTGAGCGATAGTAAAGATCAGCTCCCAGTCTTTGGTTCTTTAACGGTAAGTTAGATAATTACTTGAGGATTAAAAAAACACACACTCACACACACACACACACGAGAGAGAGAGAGAGAGAGAGAGAGAGAGAGAGAGAGAGAGAGAGAGAGTAAAAATTACATAATATGATATCGTACCAAAAAAGTAATCAACATTCCTTCAGCTTATCAGGTAAAGCACAAACCCACTCTTTTATATAGCTCCAGTTTCTTGACCTTTCAACAGCTAACCCTTCTGTAAGTTTTTTTTCTTTCTTTTTATGCAGGCACTTGACAAGCATGAATAAGACAGGGCCGTTATATCCACTGGTTTATGTTTGTGTCCATGCTGTGAAAGTAAAGAGTGCAAGTCTTTTCTTACTTTCTTTTTCTCTCTCTCTCTTTCTCTGCTGTTCTTGGCATGAATGCCTAGTGTGAATGATTCGGGTAAAATATCCCAGCTCCTGTTACATCCCACGGCTGGTTTCCGGAAACAGAGGGCTTTCTAATTTCTTCATAGATATATCAGTCGAATTATGATATTCGTATAATAGCAAACAGCGTTGCTTTGTCCTTATTACCGTTCTTTTTTTTTTTTTGCGATTATTCCTAAGAAGTTTAAAGTTGGTATTTGAGGGAAAACAAAGAAAACCCATGTCAGTATATATCACTGTTGAGAGACAAACCAAATGAAGTAGAATTTGAAAAATCCAAACATCACTGGAAATATCGCACGAGAAATTAATTATATATATATATATATATATATATATATATATATATATTATATATATATATATATATATATATATATATATATATATATATCCACACATCAAAGGGTACTATAGTAGGCAGGAGAAGGGCGCAGGACTTATACTCATCCATTAGATACATTTATTGTCAACGCGTTTCTTGACCCATGGTCACATCATCAGGACATCTATGTAAAAAAGGAGCATCCGAGCACATAATTAAAAGAAACATACATAAAGCATAAGAAAACTTAAAATGGAAACTAAGTCAAACTTAAATAATGAATCACACTTAAATACATTTACACATTAAAAACCAAGAAAGCTTAAAATGATCCTTACAAAAACTAAATGGAGGAGTTGAAAGTCCTTATTCACCTAAAACACACACATAAACACACACACACACACACCCAGGCAACACGGACCTGCATTAAAACAAACTTCCATTCAATGCAACTATCAAGCTAATTTACTGATTGATTCAATTTCAAGAACTAATGTCTCAAGAACTTAGTCGTCGACGCACTGAAGAAAAGTATCCATAAGAAATGTCTTGAGAGCTCGGTTGTCATATGTATTGGTGACTTTGGCAAGGAAGGAAAAGTAAAAGTAAATTGCAGTAGTAATTCTGCAACAGAAATTAGTGTTCTGAATGAATAGGAATTTGATTTGCATGATATTGAGAGTGAAAGCCGTAACACTGGTTGGTGTTTGAAAGTGAATGAAATTCAGGAAACTGTCTTTCCTAAAGTATGAACACACGAATCTGTCATTCCTTTTTCTGTTTTACCGTTTTTCATCAAGACGAGAACTCTTCCGGAAAAGAATTCAGGAAGATTGACGCGGATTTGATAAATGGGGAATTAAGAACTCCAAAATCCTGGGAACTGAAAACAGGAAAATGACTCGGCAGATTCAGGCATAACTTCCACGATTGCTCAGGTGAGGGAAAACAAATGACAGGCGTCTGGTGAATTCGCGATAAATGCCCTTATCGCTGGTAGACAAACTGGGAACATTTTTCACCGTCAAAGCAAGAACAAAAAGAGGCTATAAATGTTTGTAAAAGCAAAGGAGGAAATGGAACGTAAAAATGAGTGGTGGGCGCTCACAGATCAAGAGCGCGGACTCCCACGCCCTATTGGATCCAACACGTCCCGAGATGTGGGGGTTGCCGACAAATGCAGCCAGCCGAATTTTGAACACGGGACGTAATTCCCTCTGAACGTAGAGCGCCGCAGTAATTTATATGACCAAAAGAGGACGCGTTTCCCACACGTTCAACGTACCCGTAAATTCCGTAATGTTAAGTTCAGCAAAAAGAAAAAAAAGAAAATAAGAAAAAAAAAAAGACTGGAATGATGTCGTCAAATATTTTTGGCGATGAAATGGATAATGGAAGGATATTATAGGAATTTAGGTATAAACTGCTCCTAATAGAGGGAGAAAGAACACACCAAAAAGGAAATTTGGAGACGATGTTGTCTTGTATTATTGTGCATACCTGAAAGAATTTTTAAATTATAAAAAATTTTAACTGTAAAGATTCCTTCATTAGAAAAAACGAGTGAAAATTGCACTGAGGTTTCTTTGACGCAATCGAGTTTTCTGTACAGGGTATAATGCTGTATGAGCCGCGGCCAGGTGGTGGCCTGTCCTATAGCATTGCCAGACGCATGATCATGGCTAACTCTAACCTTAAATAAAATACAAAAAACTACAGAGGCTAGAGGACTGCAATTTGGTATGTTTGATGATTGGAGGGTGGATGTTCGACATACCAATTTGCAGCTCTCTAGCCTCCGCAGTTTTTTTTTAAATTTTTTTTTTTTTAAATCTGAGGGGGAAAGGATAGACAAAAGGTCATCTAAATAGTTTTCTTATACAGAAAGCTAAAAGATGCTTGGCACCTTAATTCTGCAATAATGCAATTTACCAAATACTTGATCGAAGAAAAATCTGCTGTCGTCCTAATCTGATAACATCGCACTTATCTCTTAAACATGCTAGTCTCTTCAGCTCTGGTCCAGTCGCTCCCGATCAGCTATTATACTACTCCTGATTCAATTTCACGCTTCTGGAATCAAAAGATCTTTGACAGTGCGCCAGTGCCTTCCCTCTCTCTCTCTGACGCGTCCTCCCTGTCATGCAAGACTTTTTTTTTTCATACTTCAATTTCACTGACTGGTGCTCCAAGTTTTATGATTTTCTCTTTCTCAGGACAAGATTGTCTTTATCTAAGGACCCTGATTCACGAAGGCCTCTTATCTTTAGAATCCTAAGCCAGAGCTGAGCATTTTCTACCGGAAATCTCAATTTTTGCAACTTATGTATCACACATGGCGACTATACGAGAATCAAACGCTTTAGTCGAACTTTTTTTTTACCATTTATATTCCACAGTTCTGTGCCTTATCTTGTGTTTCGTAAGTCATTAAACGATCCTTTTATTAGTCCAGGGAGTTTGGTATTAACTTAAAAAGAAAAGTCCATTCTGACAATAACCGTGGTTTGATTTTGGCAGCCACATCCGTATCTGTCACTTCAGAGAAGGAAACTAATATGTATTTGAAATGGAAGAAGGTTAAAAAAAAAAAAACATTAAATAGTTGAAAGCATTTGACAGGGAGAAAGACAATGAAGGTCGCGAAAGTCAATCACGACAAGGAAACGAATGACCAAGTGAATGACCCCGTTTGACCAGACCTCCACCTTTTCAGTCGTGACGTGAGGAGAATTCACTCCGACTCCGAACGTCGAATTGATTTTTATTAGATGTGGTCGATCTAGTGAGAGAAACAGCTCCCAAAATTGTCGGTGTTCAACGCCCACATCACGTTCGGTCCTGGGAAAAAATACTTGTGTGAAGCAGTTTATCTTGTTTGACAGTATATTAATTGTTTCAGCTTCGCTTAAAATCTATTTTTATTTAATTAATAGAAACAGGTGAGTGACTCGGGTTTTATTCGAGCATCTACTTGTCTCAAGTGATTATGTACGAGTCGTAAGCTTTCGTGTCATTAATGACTGTTCAACAGCAGAATGAAAGAAATTTGTATTTTCATATGGCGGATATGATAATGATGCCATTGATAAATATAGAAGCTCATTAAAAGACTTAATTACAGTAATACTTATTTTGTTACTCAGCAAATTATCCATTGGCAAGAGGCTGACTCATAGGTCTAAATAGTTCCCAAGTTAAGAAAATGGACAAAAGGGGCTGAGAATGATTAAGCTACTTCGCTCTTGCCTCATTTCAAGTACTACACTTAATTTATCAGCTGGCTCCCACCTCCAGTCAGCTCGAATCTATCTCCACAGTTGGGTTTCCCTTGCTTTTTTTTCTCTCTCTCTCTCATTTCCCAGTGATAGTATCAGTGCCCATAAACTCTAAGAAGGAGAGTTCATGAACTGTTCTCGTGAACACGTTTGCCTTTTGGAGAGAGAGAGAGAGAGAGAGAGAGAGAGAGAGAGAGAGAGAGAGAGAGAGAGAGAGAGAGAGTAATGCACAGTCATGACTATTTTTCTTCTCATTCTTAGAATTTTACTATGCGTACCTACATGTGTGTGCATAGTAAGGCTGCATCTGCTTGTATGTATATATGTGTGATGCGATTGCACGCGCATACGCATATCTGAACGAATACGTAGGTATATACATACACACACACACATATATATATATAAATATATATATGTGTGTGTGTGTGTGTGTGTGTGTGTGTGTGTGACTGTAATCGCATTAAAACCTGTTTTA
>NC_087204.1:94239913-94244913 GCF_015104395.2 Macrobrachium nipponense
GTAGGGGTTCTTCAACCCCCAGTGGCGAATTGATTTCTTTTCCTTTTGTCTTGGTCGCCATAAAGCGACGTCAAGCATCAGCTATTTTGTTTGCTAATTTCTTCTTTTATTTGTATTCTGGTTATGTTTTTCATATAGATTAGTGCCTTACTATTAAGCTTTGTAAGTTCAAAATGATTACCTCTCAAAAAAGACGAATCAAGGTTAAACATTTCTGCCGATAAAATTTCTTTTTTATTACAAGGTTTAATCATTATTCCTCTTGCTGTTTTGCTGTTACTAAACGCCGGGCAAATCTAATACACGAATTTATTGCATGTCATGTTTTACATTTATCTAAGTTGTGTAAACAGGTGTCAAAGATGGCGCATCTTTTCAGACGCACAAAATTACCTGGAAATCTATTTTAATTAATTGTACTAACTTATGCTTCCGTTGCTGCAAAACACAATGAAAATATACACCTTACTAAGAATCTGATCAGGAATCTAAATAAATCTATTTATTTCATTTTTTTTTGTCGTACCCTGGCAATCAATAATGTTTTAGTTAACAGAATCCTGTTTTTTAAGGAAAAATTCTGTGTACCCTGAAGTATTAATGACTTAGATAATAGAACCCTGTTTTTAAAGAAAAATACTGTGTACCCTGATATGTTAATATCTTAGATAACAGAACCCTGTTTCTAAAGAAAAAATACTGTTTAGCCTACCCTGAAATGTACCCTGAAATATTAAAGTCTTAGCTATTAGAATCCTGTTTCTAAAGAAAAATACCTTGTACCCTGAAAAATTCAGTTTAAAATTAGCAAAATTCTAAATAAATCATTAATTGTTATAGGAATTTCATTCCGGTTGAGAAGACAGATGAGTACGAGTATTCAAGTGTTACTATCACATCTAATGACGTATCAGAAATCTAAATAAATCGATTTATTTAAGATTTTTTCTTTGCCTACTCTGGCAATCATAAATGTTTTAGATAATAGAAACCTGTTTCTGAAGAAAAATACTGTGTACCCTGAAATACTTTGTTAAAAATCTAAAAGATTGTAAGTAAATCATTAATTGATTTAGGAATATCATTCCGGTTGAGAAGACAGATGAGTACGAGTATTCAAGAGTTATTCGCTGAAGTATTTTGTTAAAAATTAGAAAATTCTAAGTAAATTATTAATTGGTTTAGAAATTTCATTCCGGTTGAGAAGAAAAGTGAGTAAGAACATTCAAGAGTTATTCGCTTGTCTAATGACCTATTCTACATCCGCAGAAACTGAAGCACCCGGTGACGAACTCTCCCATCTACTACATCCGCCTGCCCCCCTCCCCCTACGTCTACATGCCCGGCCTCGGCTACGTCTCGCCCAACACCGACGCCTTCAAGTTCGTCAGACCTGGAATCGACTTCGTCAACAACGGCCGCCCATCCAGCATCTTCCACTTCAAAGGAGCCTCCACGACTACGAAGACCCCGACGACCACCCCAGCTCCCACGACGACGACGACTACAACTACGACCCCAAAGCCAGCCAAGCCAAGCCCGTCCAAGAAACCCAGCAGCATCCACTGGCTCACCGGAAATTGGATGTTCAACGGAAGACCTTCCAACCTCTTCATATTCAACTCTCCCAATAATCCCGACCACTTCGATATGCTCCACAAGAAATACAACAAGTCGCGGGTTCTATTCTAGGCGCCATTAACCTTGTATGATTTTGTACATTCTGATGCCGTCATAATCAGATGCTAGAGTTACCAATAATAGGATTTTTGTATAATTGAATACTGCCTCTGACTAAGATGCTGAAGTTACCCTATAGGAAATTTTGATTGAAACAGAAAGGTAGAGTAATCCCACAGGCTTCTGTATTTTTTGGATACTGTCTAAAATGAGAAGATAGATCTTTCCCACTGAGTTTTGTTACTGTATTTTGGTAGGATAAAAAGGATCCTGTTTGATTTCTATTCAGGATTCTTATCAGTAAATCTGTTAAAATCTTGGATTACCCTGATAACTGAGGAAGTAACGCTAAATTAAACTAAATTAAAAACCAAAAACAGCTCCGCAGTTTCCGTTAACAGATTTATTTTTATTTACTTTTCATGGTTTGACCATTTTATTCGTTAATGATTAGATATTTCAGTTTCTCGGCGACATGCGGTAACTCAGTGAGATTCAATTTCTCTCTTTTTTTTAAAAGCTTCTAACCACACTTTAAATTAAATTATATTATCAATATATCAGATTTAGTATCATTATTTTTATCATGGAATGAACACGTCCAGGTGACGTGTCAGAGTGAATGTCTTAAATTTTTAATCTAGGAGAGTAGTTTTAGCCACTTAAGGCGAGAATGAAGAATTTTTACTCAAACATGTCTCTATTCTTTGTTGTTTTATCTCTCTCTCTCTCTCTCTCTCTCTCTCTCTCTCTCTCTCTCTCTCTCTCTCTCTCTCTCTCTCTCTCGTCTCAGACGTGCTGTGGTTGCTAGATAAACTTCTTTTACCCTCATTATGACGTAAACGGAACCCTGTATTGGTCTACAATCTGTTTCTCAAACCAAACAGGACAGCTTCCAGCCGTCGATCGTCTCTATTGGAACATTTATTTTCTTTCCCAAAGGATTTCTGAAGTAAAAATCACTCATAAAAAGAGGCCAAAAAGCCAAAAAATATTGTATCTAAATTGAAATATTTCATAAGCTTTTTTTTTCATTTTTTTTTGTGCTTTTAGGGCATTTTTATAACGAATTTTGAAATGGGAATTTTTTTATTATTATTATTGATAGAGAATAAAATAAAGCATGGTTTCAGTAGAACTTTTCACTAGGATTCCAAATATGGTCTTACTTTTTTTCTTTTAAATTGGAATCTTAATTATTATTATTAATGATAGAGAAAAAATAAGGCATGATTCTACTTAAACTTTTCGCCAGGATTCCAAATATGATCTTACTTTTCTTCTTTGATATGGGAACTTTTTTTAATCATTATTGAAGATAGAGAATAAATAAACCAGGATTCCAAATATGGTCTTATTCTTCTTCTACGATGAAAAATAACGAAGTTATTGCGGGTTTTGTAAGTCCCCCAACAGACCTTGGGCTGACTCTCACGAGCATAGATGGTCACTACTGCGCCACAGAGGAGCAGCGAAGTGACTGAGTGCAGTGAGATTCTGTCGTTGCAGAGGAAGCAAGCGATTACAATAAGATCGACATTTCCAATGAACACCTTCCCTCTGATTCCCTTCTATTCCTTCGTCGCCTGTTTTATCATTGTTCGGATTCATTCTTCTCTTTATTCTCGCCTGAAGTGATGTCTCCAGTGTGCCATCGAAAATGTGATTTTACTTTCCTCTCTTACATCAGACTTAATTAAGCAGATAGAGAAGTCACGTCGTAATGTTCTGGGAACTTTCTGGTATATTGGTCTTTGGTTCCTCGTGGTGTTATTTGACTCTCAATGACTATTTTTTAGTTAAAAAAAATTTTTTTTAGAGAAATATTTTGAAATCTTTGAACGTCAATTTCCTGCAGTTAACTTTGAATTCATATCGATACAATATTTTATTGTCTTCTGTACTTTTGAATTACAACTCTTAAATGGAAAAAAAAGGCGTTCGAGTACATTAATAGACAAGCGTGAAAAAGCTATATAAATAAATGAACTGTGTGTATTCCGAAACCTAAGGAAAAAATAAGAGTAAAAACTTTCTGGTATGAGAGGTTTGTTTATTTATGTTATTCTACCTAGGGGCAATATCCTTAAAAAAAATAAAAATAAAAAAACACACACACACACACCTCCCAACTCGCCTTATTATTATTTTTTTTATTTATCTCACCATTACCCGTGAAATATTTCAATCTATTCTTCCTTATTATGGGATAATCATTTTGTTTATTGTTAGGATATGACCACGCAATTTGCGCCCAGATCACTTTATAGACAAAATGGGACAGTGGACGTACCCTGAGAATTATGTACAGAGACTGTAGGCTCTTGTGAATCGCTTTTGATTATTAAGCTAAACGCGTTCAAAGTCGTACTCAAACTAACCAGGTAAACAACAGAGCCATATGAAATACTACAAGTTGTCGATGATATAGTCACCCGGTATCGCATCAAAGTTCTTCTGACAGTCGGATATAATAATATAGTCACCCGAATCGAGTGGGGAAAACAAACCATTTCTTGTCAGTCTGAATCAAGTCAAAGACCCCGAGCTCATCAAGCAGTTAACTGGTCTTAATTCAAATACTTCCAGGCACTCAAGTCTAAGACTTCCTGGAGGAATATAATCAAGAGACCTCCTCACAAAATAGAATTTCCCGCCAGCCAAGTGGCCGCTGTTAACAGGATTTGAGCGATTTGTTCAATTCGTACTATCAGGGTCAAAAATCGCTCTGACTGACCGTTACTTTAGAACCGAATTCTTCCTCGCATTGTTAACAACAAACGTTTTGCTCACACACATCTTTCATTTCGTCTTCGAGTCTTCCGTTCTTCGAGTTAACAGCCGGTAATGATGACTATTGCCGAGCTTCAAGCGGCTGTAGGATCGGGGGATATTTTGTAGTCAATCTGCGTGATTCGACGCTTCCGACAGACTTCGTGGGTTTTTCTTTCGCGATGTTACGTAAGGTCAAAGGGAGGAGTTTGATTAACGGGAAATTTTGGTTGATGTTTTTTTTTTTATCTTTGTTTTCTCGAGTTTCTTTTTCTTTGGAGAAATCTGCTTCATTGAAAACCAAGTAGTGCTATGAAATAGTCCTGATGTTATGTGATTTTTCAAGCTTTTGTAGAAAATTCATCTATGTAGTGTAGTGTACGTAACTTATTCATAGAAAATATAACTACATTAATAGCTAATATATTCAAAATATTCCTACTTATATTAAAAAGTATTCTAAATACCTATGTGTTTACACAAATGTTTAAATAGTTTTTACAGTAATTATAACCCCATTATTCAGTTTAAGAATTGCACTTGTTACT
>NC_087204.1:94249913-94294913 GCF_015104395.2 Macrobrachium nipponense
CTTAAATACCAACTTCGCAAAAAGTATGAACAGTTTAATCTCACTCTTGAATGAATTCATAATCATTCTCAGAGTAATTTTCTTCCCTTGTGTTTCCTTTTGAGGGCATCCTCATACGATTCTGACCCCGACGATCATAATTCTTGGCCCACGTAATTCTTCGTTGATAATTGCCTGACCTGTGACCTTTTCCGACTGCAATCAACAGAAGCCGCGAATGGAGTCCCCTGCAATTAAGGTGATGAAAATTTCCTGTTTGCGAGAAAATACAAAACAGCGAAAAGCACAAAAAAGAGATTTTGGAATCCGATAACGGTAAGATCGACAGGCATTTTGACCTGGGTGATCAATCTCGGTGTTAATCCCGACCAACGATCATAGGAAGTGTTCCCGACGTCACAATCAACGAAATGGAAAATTGTACGCGTAGGACGAAACGCAGTGAAGGAAATGGGTGTGCTCACATGTATGAGTTTGTTTTTTTACTTCTGGCTGTAAAAATGATACACACATACAAGAGCTTCTAACACAGCTGTCTTCCTTGAAAATAAAACTAGCATGTTAACGTACACTTTGTTATGTCTAAATCCTGATATCTCTCTTTCTCTTACAGACTAAATCACCTTTAATCTTATAGCCATGAATGTCATCTGGTATATCCAGATCTAGGAAAGGCTCTGAACTCTCTCTCTCTCTCTCTTCTTCTTCTTCTTCTTCTTCATTCTTTTGAAAGCATTCTGTTACATAATGTCAAGACAGGAATCCCTAACGGAAAAAGAAGATTCAAGGAGACCTGCGAAGTCGTATGTGTCGAGAGTGCAACATTAGCTAGAAGACGATCGGGTGAGGGCATCATACCTCCACCATGTGTAATAAGGGCAATTGCAGAGTTGGCGTAACTGCTCTTGCGATCGGTTAACGAATCTTATAACAAGATTGCTGTGTTATTTCGACAGATTAGCAATATATGTTTCGAGCGCGCTTCCTTTCTAATTTTCCCGTGGGGGGAAATCTAATATTACGATATAATAAGGTTATTAGATGATGGTACGAGAACATCCCAAGTTCAGAAATCATGGACCCGTAAAATTCTGGTGATAACTGGGATCCAGATTTCTTTTATGGCGTCAGACACAAGACCTCACTTTGAGACGCTACAATAATTTTGTTCATCATCATTACAGCGACCAACACCGCAAAGGAAAATTCATCATAACTGAAAGAAGTATTGATTTTCCAAAAGTTCCCTTGTAGTCTTGTACCGTTAAAGCGGAGGCCTCATTTTTGCCGAAATGAAAAATCTCTGTCACCGGCTAGAGGTGACCCCGTTTTCTTTCATACTCATCTTTTTTTTTTTTTTTGTCTCTTACACGCACACGTACACACACAAGCACACACACACACACACACACACGCCAGATCTCAGTTGCTGGTCAAATTTTATGCAACACTTTCGTATTACTCGTCGCTGACTGAAGATGATGCTATATGTTTGAATGATGTCGATATTGTTACTCTCTCTCTCTCTCTCTCTCTCTCTCTCTCTCTCTCTCTCTCTCTCTCTCTCTCTCTCTCTCTTCTTTATCTTGATGGTGAAAAGAAAATTCTGTGGGAGTGAATATTTTTTCTTGTAGGCAAATTGTTTACGGAAAAGAAAGTGACAAATTTGTAAGAGAGATATTACCTATTACATCATTAATTTACCCATTTTCGCTTCACATAAGTCTTTTACTTAAAAAATGATACTGAAATATTTGCTTCTTGAGAGAGTTTTATCCTTACTTGAACCTAATCCATTTTCTTTTAAGGTATCTCCATTAGTAGTTATTTATGTTGCTTCGTCGGGCTACTGTCCATAGATCACTCAATCACTTCTCTACAGTACCAGACAGCGACGAATTAAGCGACGCTTAACAGCTTCGAAGGAGCAAGTAGGTTTTGCTCGTCTATTTCCACTTGGGCTCTAAATGTCTCAGTGAATGAACCCTTTTCATATTTCGTTTAATTATTTCATATTGGTCATTCACTTGGAAATATTCTGTAATACGTTTCCTTCATCCTGTATGTTATTTTATTTTATTTTTTAATATATATATATTATATATATATGGGGGGGGGTTTTTTTTTGGGGGGGGGGCTTTTATTTTACATTCTTTAAGATTGCGTTAAAACCCAACACCTTCATCTCTGTATTTATTTTTTTACAAGGGTCAGTTGTTATTTTAATTTTAATGACAAAAATAGCTCCTCGTTGGACAAGTGGGTTACGATTCGCTAATCCCTAGTTCGATTCTCCGCTCTGCCAACGTGGAATCGTAGGAATTTATTGCTCGTGGTTAGAAGTTCATTTATCGATATAATGTGGTTCGGATCCAAAAACAAGCTGTAGGTCCTGTAGGTTCCTAGCCACGTAAAAATATCTAATCCTTCGGGCCAGCCCTAAGAGAACTGTTAGTTAACCAGCTCTGTGGTCTGGTTAAACTAAGATATACTTAACTTTGACGTTATAAATTTTCATCAGTAAAAAATGTGTAACACGATCATTGTGTTTACTCTCTCTTTTAGTCCCTCACAAATAAATTCTTTATTTGTTATTAAGTATGTGCTCATGCATATGGGTGTTGTATTGAGTAAGTTTAAGCGTAAGAGCATTACGTGTAATCTTAGAAAATTCTAAGCATGATGAACCGCTCGAAAACAACATTAGGAATGGAGGATAGATAAGAAACAACCACTTAACAAAGCCTTTCTTTTATTTGTATGAAAACAATCACAGTCAACAGCTTTCTAGTCTACAGTCAGAACCGTCTTGGTGACAGGACACAAGGGAAAGGAAAATCCGCGAGAAAAAAATACGCAAAATAGATCTAAGTCCTGGCTCAAAGTGCACCTGTTAATCGGGAAATTAACGGAGGAGACAAGCATCTGTGTTTATTGTAACCGATTTGCATTTAAGGGAAACATTATACTAAACATAGATGAATTTCTATTCGCTCGAATGATCTATCTTTTGTACTGAATTAGTGTGGTCTAGCCGAAAAAGCTAGTATGATTGTATAACAGAGTGCGCCGCATTTTGCAAATTAACTCTTCGTTTTACAAAATATGATACTAATGAGTATTTATAAAAAAGTCTCCATTCGAGAGGATGCTAAAGATGATTGAAAAAGCCTTCTATTATTGCAATAAGAAGAGAGGGGATTACGCAGGAGCTAATAAATATGGTCTGATTTCTACCAGGTAGCTCGAGGGAAGACTGAATAAATTACGCTAAACTATCATGTTAAGTTAGTAACATATTTACAAATATAATACAAGACTGAAATCCACAACAAAAAGTCAACAAACTGTTGATTTTGCGTTTGTCATCTGCCAAATTCAACCTTGAAAACAAAGGGTTGAATATTGGAGATTGATTTCGAGACGAGTGAGAAATATTTCTCAACTTTGTAACAATGGAATGAAACATTACCGATTCCGTGTATCAGAATTTCGCCCGTTCTTTGTGCAAGGAACGAATGACAAAGTTTTTCTTTTTAAATTAGCAGTTACATTATTTATAATTTACAACCTTTCACTTTCGAATGCATTCTACTAAATATAATTACGAATTTCAAGCCATAAACATTGCTATTTGAGTATTAATCCATAAAAATAATTGTAGCCTGAAAAGAACATTAGATGGTTTCAGCAGGACTTGTCGTCTTCTGCCATCTGGATTCTATAAGAACTTTCGAAAAGTATTTTTACTAAATATAATGCATTAGTGACAACTACGCTTACCCAATGAGTATGATCAAATTTAGGAGGAAGTCCCCTTTACTCAGGACAGCCACTAATAGTTGAAGTGCGTAAAGTAACGATTCTTAAACTTATTAGGGTTGATGGAAGGCCTCGGCTTGTAGATGTAGATTCCGGAGGGTCGGCCATTGTAGGGGAAGTACTTGTCCAAAGTCAGCCAAGGCTTCTTGACGGGTTTTGGAGTCGTCGTGGTAGTTGGGGCAGGGGTGGTTGTAGTTGTAGTGGTTGTGGTGGTGGTGGGGACTTGCGTGGAAGATGTCTTCCAGGGGCTCCAGACGTCAGACGAGGTGGAAGGTTTGTTCCAGTGGTAAATTTGATCTGGCCGCCCGTTGCTGGTAAAGTCGATGGCGATCTGCAACAAAAGGAGCCATGAGAGAAACTCGGAAAACGGAAAGCTTCAAAAGATTGTTGTATTTCATGCAACATCGGTTCATGCAATGTAGAGGCTATGGTAAATGACAGTGTAAAACAAGGGTGGCCAGACTTTTGGACTCCGAGATCTACAATACTACTTAATCACAAATTATTACGTGGGAAAGAAAAATATTTCAATTAGCACTATAGTACAATAGAACAATTGCCTCACTTATATATGTGTGTATATATATATATATATATATATATATATATATATATATATATATATATATGTGTGTGTGTGTGTGTGTGTGTATGTTTGGTTGTATTTCTGTTTGTTTATATAGGATTGTGGGGAAACGGCTATCGACTGTTTGGCCACCTCTGGTATAACATGATCTACGGACTGAAGACTGACTGCTGTGGCTGCATATCATTACTCTCTCTCTCTCTCTCTCTTACCTTCTCGAATGGGTAAGGCGTCGTGTCGTCTGACTGTGGGAAGAGGTTGTTGTTGTTGACGTAATAGTAAGGAACAGGTGGAAGTTTGATGTAGTAAATGGGAGAGTCATCCTGGCGTATCTTCTCTCCCAGAGTAATGTCAGGGATGATTCCTCCGGTGTTTAGGCCTAAGTGCTGCAGGAACTGTGGAGGAAAAAGGTAAACATTTATGAAATATATATTTTCATACAATTCAGTCTGTTGCGCTACCAACAAAAATATATCAGCATCAGTTAGTGCGAATTTCTATAACTGTAACTTAAATGGAATGAAATTAGACAGATGTATTTTACTTATGAAAAGCTAGAGGAAAAGTAACTCTGAGAATCAGTAGAAATCTATAAATGTTTTTGAAATGTATTACCAGGCCCGTACTCAGAGTTTTTTTTTTTTTTCTTTTATAGGGGAGGGGGTCTTTTTTTCTTTTTTTTTGCCAAAACTGGACCTTTTCTTCTATAAATGTCATTGCATCCTGCTACTAAAGAATGATGTTAATATTGAATAAAAAAAAAGTTATGAAAAAGCCTTGCCAAAAAAAAAAACCAAAAGATTGTTATTTATTACTTTGTAAATACAGTTCAATGAAAAGGAAAGTCACAGAAAATATGGACATCTGAAATTCCCCTCCCCCCTCCCACACTAGTTACAGGCCTGATGACTGGCCAAGTCATCATTCTGGTTTCATTATAAAAGATATGAAAATCTTATCATGAACCAGGAAACACAAAGAACTAAGATGAAAAGTCTCTGCTTTTACCAGGCAGAGGTGTATTTCGTTTGGATAACAGGCCTATTCAATTTGTGATGAAACCCTTTCTCTCTATTTTATGTTACTGTATTAGTTTTTGTAGCTTTTGTCTTGGCAACATTTTCAAAAGATCGTCAGATTTCATGAGTATGCATTCAAAATTACTCCTGTCATCTTGCATAAAACGACCGTAAATCAGCGAATAACGTTACAGTTTCCTAAATAGCATCCCACTTTTAGTAATCATATACTCCAGGGAATGCATTTGTATATTCATCTCATCTCGTTGCGATTAGGACAATGAAACCAAGAGTTGAGCGAAAGCAGTGGGGACGAAACAACGACTACCGGAGAGAAAGACGCCTATTAGTATTCCAGAAAACTCTTTAACGTGCTAATGACCCAAGTGTCCGATCTTTTGCATACAGCCTTTGGTTTAACGTTTTATAACCGCTGTCAGTGTCAGTCTCTGAAATTTGTCTAGCGATTATGTGTATGCAAGGGTGTATGGCTTTTCCTGTTGCTGAGAGAGAGAGAGAGAGAGAGAGAGAGAGAGAGAGAGAGAGAGAGAGAGAGAGAGAGAGAGAATAAGTCTGGCAACCAGCACATTTCCAAGACAGAAAACTTCAGTAAGCAGTAAACCGCAAAGATCAGCTTCAACCGCCACGCAATTTCGGTAATGCATGTTATTCTGACAGCGGTCATTTCACCGTTCATAAATTGCCCACAAAAAAATAAATAAAATACTGTTACATCATCTATGTTTTCTAGGGAATTTACTTTCCATTACGGTGTTCTTGTATTGACTCTATCTTTATAAAAACTGATTTACACGGTTTCGCTGCGCTCGTCTGCTCTCATAATATCAATTCCAGAATTTGTAAAAAGTTACCAAAAAGAGACGGATACTAAAGCTGGTATTATTTGATTGTAAATTAAACTACAGTTTGCTAGGTCATATTTACACAAAGTCATTTGACTGGCATAGAGTTTATTTTTTATTGTTATTCCTAATGAACACAAATTTATATTTAAAAAATACCTGCTTATAGCAGCAAAAACTTTGTTGAAACACATCATGCTTCGGTTTCTGAGTGTGAGTTTCATTTCTCAACATTATTTTTGTTTTATTTTCTTGATTTCAAATCACATTCTAGTCGACACCTTTAATGACTGGTGCACTTATTCGATGTTTTCTTTAATAGAATTGTCCTGTTATCGGCATCAGCTGGAAAGATCAGGGTTTCGCAATGCCTCCCTTCAGCTGGACACCATATTGTGCTGCGAATATTCGTTTTACTTAGTTAAAGACAATATTGAGCTACTTGGGAAAACAGTATACCTACATCAAAACGTATATCGTCGTTTTCCTTATTAGAACAAATCATACTTTATTTGTAGCAAACATAAACAAGATTTATAAGTTATGGTGGCGCACCAAATGACGACATGACGTTCCATAAGGAGAGTACTTGGATATCATCATAACCCTGTTTCAAGTCGACAAAGGTCTGACATACATCCTTCATCCATTCCCAAGTTTTTTTTTTCCTTTTTTTTTGTGCAAAAGATTTGATCATATTTTCCTGGTGGGGGACATAACAAATTCAAAATGAACTTCCTTCTTCCATTCCCAAGAATTTTTTTGTTTTTGTTTTTATTAATCGTCTCATCGTGAATAACTATCTAATTTTGAAATCTCATCCCTTGATTGGGATGAGATTTTTTGCAAAAGGGGAGTAGTTGTCTGGAGCAAGCAGCATTGGGCCGCAACGAGACCTGAGAGGGAGAGGAGGAAGTCGAGCCAGTGATGCCTTGGTCAACGAAGAAAGGAGGACACGTCCACCGTTGCGGTCACACAAAGACGACACTGGAACCGTAGGGAAGCTGCTTCCATGGGGCGTGTGATGCTCGCAATCTGAAGTCCGCGGATGAGAAACGTATCATTTGCGGTTTCGACCAGCGGCAGCAGCGGCGGGACCACGGGAGCGGAATAAGATGGATGCCACGCCTGGAAGACCATCATCAGATAAAGGCCTCCACAAGGTCTGTCTGTCTATCTGTCTGTCCGTCTGTCTCCAGTATAGGGACAGCTTAATGACGCTCTCCGGCGCTACACAAGTTATGATTATCATCAACATTGCCAGTGCCGTCGCATTATAAATATTCATGCGTTATCTTTTCGCCTCATTTTCCTCCTCCTACTCTTCTTCTTCTTCTTCTTTCTTCTTCTTCTTCTTCTTCTTCTTCTTCTTCTTCTTCTTATTATTATTATTATTATTATTATTATTATTATATCGACGAATTATTTACTTAATACATACATAAATTCATACGTACACACACACACACACACACACACACACACACACACATATATATATATATATATATATATTATATAGATATAAATAATATATATATCATATATATATATATATATTATATAATATATATAATAATTATTATAAATAAATATATATATAATATAAATATAGAAAATATATAAGAATATATATAATATAATATAATATATTATTATACTGAATACTCGAATAATTCTTATTGCGAGTGTATTTCTATAACTTATCGCCGGAAAAAGGAAACACGGGCCTGGCTTCTCGTGTCCTGTGTCTGCCTCTATTACAGTTTTTTTTTTTCTCTCTTTTTTTTGTCGGATGAAAATCACACTGCGCTCTCATGAAAATTCAAGAGAAAACATAAAACACGTACAAATAGTACTAGAGAAGTGAGCGCTTACAAATCAAAATGAAGTAGTGGTTTTCTTTCAATATAATGTGATTTGATGTGATGTGCAGTGATGACGAAGTAGGAACGCTCGAATATCCAGAACTCTGAGGTTCCTGTCTGTTCTCAAGGTCCTATTCCAAGTTAAATAACAGGGGCAAGTTCATTAGCTTTTCTCATGTATGAGAACCTCTCACTCACTCTAACTTTAAAGTGATAATACTGGCAGTGCTGTCTATGATATGCATTAAGATAAGCTATTCCTCTAATTTGTGATGAATGATAGATACATTTTGTAGAGTTTTGCTATTTTCAATTTTCGTATTTAGCCGTCTGGAACCGAATTCTGTAAACACCTACTAAGGTCCCTACCTAGAAATAAATTGTATGGAATATGTTTTTTTTTTAAATTGTTATCTTTTCTATTTTTTACTACTATTCTCGACATTATTACTGTCATTACATTATGAATACTATTTTTTTTTTTATACTTCTTCAGCAACTTTGTGGATATTGCCGATTTATAATTTTTTATCATATGCTATCTGATATGCCTAGATTGTGAATGTTATTGTCTCTACTTTGTATATTATTCCATGTGCATGGCCTTGAGTTGAAATAAAGTCTATTATTATTACTATTATTATTAATATTATCATTTCTGAATAAGGGACAAAATCCTCTTACCTGTAGTGTTACGCTGTTAAGAGGACAGGTAGCTATATATTATTATTATTATTATTACTAAATAAGGGACAAAATCTTCTTCCTGAATTGTTCCGCTGTTATGAGGACAGGCAGCTATATTATTATTATTATTATTATTATTATTATTATTATTACCAAATACGGGACAAAATCCTCTTACCTGCAGTGTGCCGCTGTTAAGAGGAGAGGCAGCTTCGCACCCGATGACCAGCAAGACGAGACAGACATACATCGCCATCCAGGTGTTCCTGAACAGAAGAGAAGTCTTTTAGAACAAATACGCTGGTTATTTCGTATAAAAAAAACAACCACTTGCGCTTATCCGTTTGTCGTTTTATTTTTCTACAGGAAAAGATGGCGTGGCGTATATGTGTATATGTGTGCGTTCGGATTTTGCTTACACGGGAAGGAAAATAATTATACATATATGTTTAGATACGTTCTTTTAACTTAGCAGACATTTTATTTTAAGGTTTCAAGCAAAGGTCTCCCTCCCCCTCCTGCACCCACGTGAAAATAGTAGCTCTAAAGCTCTGCCCAAGGTTTTATATATATATATATATACAAATGTACGTATATGTGTATGTGTGCATATATATACACACACACATATATATGTAAAAACTTCCAGACGCACACTGCGTCGAAGATCACCCCAACCCACACTTTGCGAGTGACCTTGATAATGTTCCTGACCTTTGCGGAATTACATGTTACCGGTCAAGAAACATAGCAGCATTCTCGGTGTCTCCTCCTCCTGCACGCACTTTGCATGAGAATAGCCTGCTTGACAGGCTAAACGAACAACAAGCACCCTGAAGGTGAAGCGGTCAGGTGGCTGATGCTCGTATTGCTTTGTTTGTAGTACAGCGTTTCTTGAAATACGAACATTGGTTTTATGCTCTTATAGCCTTCGCAATTACGAGCGATTCCTGAACTGCTTTCAGCAGTTGTCCTCTGCCTTTATTCTTGAGAATATTTAAGCTTGATTATACACTACTGAATTATGGTAAACATACACATTAAATATATATATATACACACACACATATATATATACATATATATATATATATATATATATATATATATATATATATATATATATATATGGTGTGTGTGTGTGTGTGTGTGTGTGTATGTATGTATGTATACTAACACACTCATCTATATATATATATATATATATATATATATATATATATATATATGTGTGTGTGTGTGTGTGCGTGTGTGTGTGTGTGTGTTTGTATGCATTGAAAAGAGAAAGAGAGAGAGAGAGAGAGAGAGAGAGAGAGAGAGAGATCTTTATTGTCATTAAACATATATAACACTGCTTTTAAATTTGTTATTCCTTTGTATTGATCGCTCATTCTCTGGTAGTTCTGTAGTTGATCTTTGGCCTTCTTCAACCAGAACTTCCAACCGTTTTCCTAAAAAAATAAACACTTATATCAAAGGCGACATAAGCTAGCATATTTTTTGACTCTAATGAATATCACGGACAAAAAAGTAATGAAATCACAAAAAGGATAGTAAAGCCAAGCCACAAGAGACAGATATGGAGGGCAGGGGATACAAAGGAAGGGGTAGGATATAGGGCTGTACTCCGTAACCTGACCAATTATGATGAAAAGGAGAAGTAGGAGTCTTTTCTCAATACACACACACACACACACACACACACACACACACACACATATATATATATATATATATATATATATATATATATATATATATATATATATTGTGTGTATGTGTATACATTACAAAATTAAATGTTTGTACGTGAGCAAAAAGAAATAGTATCAGCTGAGACAATATTTTCAGCAAAGGCCCAAAAAAAGGATTTTCAATGTTTTCTCAAAGGAAGCAGTTAAAACCTAGACTGAGATAACACCGCAGCCACAAATAGAAGCTGGATACTTCAGTAATAAAAAAAATATAAACATCCTATACAAAAACTCAGGTATTAGTTTGTGTATGTAAATACGTATATATAGATTATTTCATTATATATATCATTATAAAAATATATCCACGCGAATTAAAAGTTATTTCATCAAAATGATGAAAAGAAATATGCAGACTTATGTTATAAATTATTTCGTGAGCACTAAAAGAAATTACGAGTTACGGTCAGGACAATCTAGTATTTATCGTGTGCTGTATTTTAAATTTCCATGAAAGAGAAAACTAACGATTTCAAGGATGTCCGTAGTACTATTCGGTCATGTTCCAAGAAGCAAGGCACTACACTTTAGAGTCCTTGGCAAATGACAATATAGTTCGAGTTCGGAACTTCGAACGGAGTCACGGAGTTCGGTTAAACCGTCCGTCAGCCGTAAGTTCGTAACACCGTTGTGGGCGGTGGACGTTTAAAAGGAGTTTGCTAAACAGTCGTTTTTCCTCTAGAGTGGCGTACTCAATTCTTCATTAATTTATCGTAGCGTAATTGGTTCCTGCTGTGAAGTGTTTACGAAAATTTTCGTTAATCGTGCGACTAGACTACAGTTGGCACTTGTGAATCCAATCTGTTGTGGTCACTTCGTCGATCAAGGTATTACAAACCTCGGACCTCGGCAAGGTAATACTGGAACTTTACTGTATTATTGTTAGTATTGTATATTTTTCTGGGATTTTCGAATCTTGCTGGGTGTCGAGTCTTACAAATCTTTGTCGGTCATTATAACTATTTCTTATGGGCGTTTACCCATAATCTGATCTTTAGTAAACGCCCAAAATTTATAAGATTGAGGGTAAGTTACGCAGAGTTCTAAAGCTTCGTTTTTTCCAGGATGTTTTTGGTAAGAGTTTGACTTTGAATTCCTGTTCTAACGGTAAAGCTTCACGCATGATAAAAGCTGCTCACTTTGGCAACAGGTATGTAGGAGGTATTTTTTCCCTAAGTTGTTTTATTTGTAGATTTTCTTTTGGTCATAAATTTCCTCCAATATTAGTGATTGACTGTAATTTGTATGAGGTTCTTCAACAACTTCACCTTATCCTCCACCCCTTTAGGGGCGGCGCCCCTGGAGGGGTGGAGGAGCCCCCATGTACTGCTTAGTAGGTCGTATGACCTACTATGCAGGTAACTGGGTGGTTTAACAAGCCAACTAATCAAACTTTCTTTCAGGTGGTAAGTACAGACTTAATCCATTCGTTAGTTTTATTTTAAGTTTAGATAGGTATAGATGTTTAAATGTGTTTGGCTACCCCGAATCACTTTAGTTTGCAGAATCTCCCTAAGGTTTGAGGAAATATGAATGCTTATGCCATCAAACGACAATATTTAGCTTTAAAACTAGCATATATACTGGCCTGGGGTCATAGTATGTTTTGCTTTCTGAATATTAAGTTTGTGGTCAAAATGGGTAAGTTTTCATATTCATAGAGGTTTTTCCCTAACTTCCCTAACTTGAAATATTTAGCTTTTAAGTTCGTGTTAGACTAACTAGAATTTCATTATTTTCAGAGGATTCGAACTTAGATTCAAACTTAGTATTTCACTTTCTCTCAACCAGGAATTTCTGGTCAAAGGGGTTTGTTACTCTGTTTATAGGCTATGAGTTTGTTACTCTAATATGAGTATAGGCTATGAGTTTGTTACTCTAATATGAGTATAGGCTATGAGTTTATTCTAATATGAGTATAGGCAATGAGTTTGTTACTCTAATATGAGTATAGGCAATGAGTTTGTTACTCTAATATGAGTATAGGCTATGAGTTCGTTACTCTAATATGAGTAAAGGCTATGAGTTTGTTACTCTAATATGAGATGAGTTTGTTACTCTTGAGAATAGGCTATGAGTTTGTTACTCTTGAGTATAGGCTATGAGTTTGTTACTCTAATATGAGTTTAGGCTATTGAGTTGTCTAGGAACAGAATGAGAGTTACTTGGTATGTGTAACAAGCAAAGCTGTTTTTCATTACGGAGAATTACTTGTTTTACTTTCTAAGTGTGTTCTTTCTTTTCGGACGAGGGTCTTGTCGCAGGTTGAGATGCGAGTGAAGTGGCTCATTGGTTGGTGGTACCGGTGGGCAGTTACTGACTTGACGTCTCGAGAGCTTTGCCATCTTTGTCTTATTTTGGCATTGCATTGAAATGTCGATGATGACGTTAATGGAGAAGGTCTTCGATGTCGTATGGTATTGTCGTGACCATGTAATGGTGTACGTGACACCTAGCTGGGCAGAGCTGAGCTTCTGGACATTTCGATCTTACAACAAGAGAAAGTGAGACTATATTATAGTGAGGAGACTTTGGTGACAGTTGGTTACCGTTGGTACGTAGGTTCATGCACGCCTTCCAGGTTTTTTGCAAGTGATACTGTAGTATGTTATGTTGTAACTCGCCTGACCAAGACTGGTGTATTGTCATTTGCTTTGCAAATGTTTAGAGCTCTCCGTGAAGAGAAAGGACCACTTTTCATACTGTTTCCCAAACTGCATTTTAATTTTCTTGGATCTACGCGAAGTTAAGCTTACTTTTAAAAGACTTCATTTCTCTGTAAAGTACGTATCTTCATGATTTGGATGTTATCAAGAATCCAGGACTTGATAGTCACTTTTAATATGTATGTGTATGTAAAGTATTCATGAGTTCACTAAGTATTATATAGTACTTGCATCAATTACTGTTAAATTACACAATTTTTAATCAGTTCATTAAGTTATCAATTTTTATCCATTAGCCTTTGTTGTACTGGGTTGTCCATGGAATATTGAGAAAGGTGGTTTTTGTATGAAGATCCGTGACACTGTGCACAAACAATAACTTTGTTATTCATGAACACAAATTATGTTTGATACCCATGCGTAAGCAGTGAGTCAATGCAGTTACTCTTGAATACTAGCAATCTGTACCGGATTAAAACCCTTTGGACTTCTTAGGTTAAGGATGCAGAAGGGGGGCCGGTCAGGCGAGCGAAGCTAGCCAAATCCGCTTGGGTACTTTAAATATGAGCAATTCAGTTACTTTGAAGTTATGTGCAAAGCAGTAAATAGGAAAATGGAGCAATACACTATTAAGATTAACCTAACTTACATAAAGAATTCACATTAATAATTCACATTAATGACAATCTGGTAAAAAGACTAGGGTAAAAAGACAAACTTGAAATAACATGAGACTTAATTAAAAATAAGCAACTTAACCAGGATTTGCACCAACAAATTTATCACTATTTTGCAAATCTTAATTGCCAGGTCGTGCTCAAAGCTTATTAAACTCGACCAGTTAAGGCGGTTTTGTCCTATGGCAATCAGGTCTTTGATCATATTTACAAGTATACCATTTTTACTATAATACCTGGAAGGTTTGAAGGGCCAGCAGGTAGTTAATGCCTGTACTAAGATACATTTTGAAATACAGTATACTAAAGGAGTGGTGTCTTTTTGCAGCGGTTTAGTTTTTTTTTTTTAATCCTGAACTCTTGAAGGATCAGTGATCTTTTTTAGAATAAGAATCTGGTCATTATGTGGGTTATCTTTGTTTTAATTTTGGCGATTTTCAGAATACTACACTTAATTAGTTTTACTTTTGAGTGGTTTCTGATTTACTTTTGAGTGGTTTCTATATACAGTTAAAAATCTTGGTGGCGTCAAAAGCCGAGTAACATTGTAAAGTATGAATGTGTGTCATACAGCCTTAATGCATAATCATGGTAAGAGATAATCTTACTCCAGATTACGAATTTTCAGTGGGTAATAACACCTTTCGGGTATTGATTGGAGCAACATAACTTATGGTTTTTGTAAGCTAGTTATCCTTAAAAGATTTCGTACCTATTTCAAGAAATATTAAGAGTTAACGTTCTCTTTACGAAGTTGCCGAATAATAGCCGTAAGAACATTTTCTGATGTTTTTCTATGCTGGAGAAACCAGAATTCAAGAAATGTTCAGACGCAGGGCGGATTTGCGAACTTTTCAAGTGTCAGATTGATATGTCTAGTGATCCACAGTGTTGACATGATAGATGTAGCCTTTTATTTTCATTTCCAAATTTTCCTTTCTGCGCTTTTCATTAAAAGCCAGATATGCTTGCAATTTAGGTTTCTCGAATATTCTGCAATGTAAACCTATAATTTGCCTCGTATTGTAGTTGTTTTTCTTTTAATAGATAATTGGTCTTTAGTTTCAGTAACTGACTACTTCCTCGGTACTTTTATAGGGGGATACAATGTAGAATCTGATTTATCAACCATATAATTGCAGATGTTGAAGGTAGAAACTACTTAATTTAAAAATATGCCAGGCTGTTCAACAGATTTGTACGAGTGAGTTAATGCACATATAAAATGTCTATATCAAATTTCAAATGTAAGCAAATTAATGTAAGCCACCCTCATGGAATTGTTGAAAAGTCCATTTGTTCAACAACTATAGTGGAAATGTGGTTTGGATGTTGGTTGTGATGACTCAAGTGCCCCTAGCTGCTACAACTTTCATTCCTTCTATTGTACCTACGTTCATATTCTGTTATATCTTTCTTGCCACCCTCTTCTCTCCTATCAATTTTTTCCATAGTGGAACTGCGAGGTTTTCTCCTGTTACACCTTTCAAACCTTTCTATTCTCCATTTTCCCTTACAGCGCTAAGGGGTCCTAGCGCTGAGCGTTAGGCTTAAATGCTCTATTCTACTGTATTCTATCCATGAAATCAATTTAAAGACTCGTAGTTTTCAGGACTGGTTGTTTAGGATGCTAGCTATAACGGATATTATTGGCTTAGTGAGCTTGGGAATTTGACACCGCATAAAAGATAAGTGAGCAAATTAGTCTAACTTGGTAATCAAAGACGTTTGGAGGATTTTAACTAGATTGCTGCTAGACATGGAATGTTGCATGTGGATGTATCATATGAAATGGTATTTGTGTTAATGGGTCACTTTAATTGCTATAGTTTCTATAGGGTTTTTAATAAACTGGTTGCTCTAGAACAGAATTGTTGTGGTAAAATGTTGTCACCTTTTAAATGCATTTGATTGATTGTAAAGAAACGAATCTGAGAAACTGGTCCCAGGTACGAACAAAAGCATTAAAGAAGTAACTCGGAAAATTATAGAGGTTAACTACCAGAACGATTGTCTTAGTTTATTTGGAAAAAAATAAACTTCTAGAGTTTCTTTACGAACAGACATCTCGGGATGCCGCTAAGGAAAGCTTTGCTGCTAAGTTCGTTTTTACGCAAATCGTGCCGTCTTTGATATGGGTCGTGACTCGTGTTATAAAGGCCAATAGATTTGCTAAGCGAACTTCATCGTAACTTGAACGTTCTTAGAGGGGAAAAACCGTAGGAAACAGAAGGAGTTGAGGAATTTGAACTGGAATACAGAACGGTTAAACATTTCCAGAGTCATAAAGGACCAAAGTCGGTGTTTTTTGTGTTCTCCGGGTGGCTGGGCTAGACTATCGCCAGCTACCGTGGCAGTTGATGTTGGTTCGAAAGTGAAAGGCAAAGGGGGCAAGAGAATTTATCCTAATTTGTGGTTTACGTGCTCTGCCAACGTGGAATCAGAGGAATTAATCTCTGGTGATTAGAGATTCATTTCTCGATATAATGTGGTTCGGATCCGACAGTGAGCAGTAGGTCCCGTTGCTAGTCACGTACAAATATCTAATCCTTCGGGCCAGCCCTAGGAGAGCTGTTAATCGGCCCAGTGGTCTATTTAAACTAAGATACTCTTAATCATTTTTTTTATTAGCAATCAGGTAGTTTAGAAATAACAATTTCAAGTTTATATTAAAAGAACAAAGAAAAGCTGGGCTAAATATCTTGGGGAGATAGAAAGAAGGAAGGTCATTGCAAAGACATCAGCTGAGAGAGTACGAATGAACTCAAAGATCTGAATCCTTTCAGACCTTCCCGACATATCTCGAGTGTGACTCAATTAACCTCGCACAAAGGAGAGGCCGATAAGATTCACTTGGAGAGAGAGCCGTAAAAGTCACGCGAAAGGAGCTTCGCACCTTGTTCCGGAGCGCATCACAGAGAAAGGCCGTGTTTGCTTTGTTTCGGCGGGTCCGTTTGAACCGGAGAGAACGAAACCGATCCGCCTCGTTAGCTCGTCTGAAACGGACCATTTCGTTTGATTTACTGGCTACTACTTAAGCCCCCCTTTTTCTTTCGACGGCTTTTATCTCACTCTATCTGCTTATGCTTTTGTTTGTTGTGTTGCTTCTTCGTCTCTCGTATACTCTTCTCTTTCGCTCGTGTTCCACGTGTTATCTCTCCACTTTTGGCCTTCATATCATGGTAGGTTGCTAGCCTAATGCATTCAGTTTTTGTCACCTTATTTTGTAACTATTAACAAATATAGTAATGCAATCATCATAATAAGTTGCTAGCCTAATGCATTCAGTTTTTGTCACCTTATACAAAATATGAATATCTAAAAAAATCTAAAATGTATATTAAAAAATATAAAATTCAATCATCATAACAGGTTGCTAGTCTTATGCATTCAATTTTTGTCACTTTTTTGTAACTATTTAAAATATAACAATGCAATCGCTTGCTACAGTAAATCTTGCGTTTTAAAAACATTCCAAATAAATAAGGGATACTACAATGCCCACTTTTATAGATCTAAAATAGACTAGTAAGTGGATGTAGTTACCTTCTGGAATACCACCACCTTTTGGAAAAATATCATGTCCACATAAACACACACACATGTGCCTATAAACAGATACACACGTGCCTATATACATACATCCATAAATACATACACGAGACTAAAGTAAAAAAAAACGCGCCTATTCTGTACCCTACGTCCCCACCATTCCCTGGCGTTATGGTTACAACTCCTTCATCGATAAAATCAGTGTCCTTCGAGTCCGAACATTCACGTGAGCTTATTTATTCATTTATTTATTTATTTTTTTTTTAATAAAGGTAAACAATATAACACCACTGGAGAGCTCTATTTTCAAGCATGTATGAAAATCAGTACGTAACTAATATAGGGAAAACTGTACTTCCATTTTGGAACGGAATGGAATATGAAATTTAGGCTAGAGGCCAAGCACTGGGGCTTATAAGATCATTTAGCGCTGGAAGGGAAATTGAGAGTAAAAAAAAAGTTTTAGATCTGTAATAGGAGGAAAGCCTCACAGTTGCACTATGAGACACTTGTTAGGAGAGGTTGGGAAGTAAGATGGAAGAGAGAGAATATATACAGATGTACAGTAAAAGGAATGAAAAGGGTTGCAGCTAGGGGCCGAGCCTAAGAAATACCTACAGTGCAAATGTGAGGTGCACTGATGGCACTAGCCCCCTTCGAGGTTTACTACCGTTTTGTTTGGACAAATGCATCTTTTAGTCGGTAATAGATTGATGACCTTGATTATACTTTAACAATATAAGTATTTGGAGTTCTCTCATTAATCTTGTTTTAACTAGGAATGCGCTCAGCCATTGTTGCCCTAGAACTACGTAGATTCTAATTGTCCAGCGGAAGGTGACTGCATTTCAGGAACGTGCTTGTTTTACGAGAAATTTAACACTGAATTACGTTGTTAAATTCTAAAAATTTCCATGTTCCTTTTCAGATCAGTTAAATTGTCATTCCTTTTTAATTTCCTGCATTATGCGGTAATCATACGTGAAAAACCAATATTCCAGAAAGTAGTTTTTCATTATTTCATAAGATTACTAAGTATTAAACAAAACTAATAGATAAAAGTGATTGATCCTAAAATGTTGAGAAAGAATAAGAACGTTTCCATTAGGCCCCGTAGAGGGGTAGTCAGTCAGTGGACTTATTCTATATGCCTTGATACAGTGTAGGACTTAAGGTTCCTTGCAGCGTGCCCTAGCTGCAACCACTTTCGTTCCTTTTACTGTACCTCCTTTCATATTCTCTTTCTTCATCTTACTTTCCACCCTCTCCTAACAATTGATTCATAGTGCAATTGCGAGGTTTTCCTCCTGTTACACCTTTCAAAACTTTTACTGTCATTTTCCATTTCAACGCAGAATAACCTCATAGGTCCCAGTGCTTGGCCTTTGGCCTAAATTCTATATTCAACTCAACGTTTCCATTAGGAGTAAGAACGAGAGAGAGAGAGAGAGAGAGAGAGAGAGAGAGGAGAGAGGGGGGGGGGGTTAGTTTAAAGTTTAACGAATAAACATTCTATTTACCGCGATCATTCTTAAATCACTTTCCATAACATAAAGTTACTGACGAAGACTGGCAGTAGCGATCAGATAACCTGAACTACGCTGAAGGTTGCAGTTCGCTCCTTACTTTTTGCTTGGTCGTTGTCTGGTCGGGTTTCGTCTTCTTTTGCATAATCATAATCTTTAGTTCGGATCGACCATGTTGTTACAGATTCCTTGTCCAGTCGAACGGGTTTTTATCCGGAGGGAATCTCTGCGTCCGATTTCACTGGGTAACATTTTGTTTCTTTTGTTTTAGGATTGTGAATATGGTGATCCACTGGTAAGTTACAGGAGAGGGCAATAAGTCTTGAGTTAACAAAGCCTGGCTTAGCTAAACCAAGCAAGATAGTTTGCGCAAACAATTATCCAATTATTTCCGACTGGTATCAATAAAATAAACTTGCGCATTAGGTATTAATTAAGAAAAATATTTTACGAATGACCGCATGCACACACATTCACATATACATACACACACACACACACACACATATATATAATAAAATATATATATATATATATATATATAGATATATATATATATATATTATATATATATTGTGTGTATGAATGAATTGTATATGCGTATATTTCAGTTATTCACATGCTGCATAATGCATATATAACCTTTAGTCAGATTAGAGACATATCAGAGGATATTATCACAAAAAATATGCCCCCTGAGCTTATAAAGGTTGGAGAAAGTAGAAATCTGCCTGAGCTCAAAATTACTACATTTTCTCGGAACCCAGAGAAACCGAGCATTAATACTATGCTGATCTTGATACTGGGCAGACCCATCCATCATCTTTGCCTCTGCCTCCCTATCGAGGGGTCAGGAGATGAAGGATGTTGCTGTATCCAGTTATTTATGAATTTACGAGTTTCCTGAAGATTTCTCGTTCCCCTAAAAGCGTCTTTTTTCCTAACCTTATGTATGTATGTATGTATGGTATGTATGTATGTATGTATGTATGTATGTATGTATGTATGTATAATTTTATGAATTTGTGAGTTTCCTGTAGATTTCTCTTTCCCCTAAACGCGTCTTTTTTCCTAACCTTATGAATGTAATAGTATGAATGTAATAGTATGTTTGTATGTATGTATGTATAATTTTATGAATTTGAGTTTCCGGAAGATTTCTCTTTCCCCTAAACGCGTCTTTATTCTTAACCTTATGAATGTAGTAATAGGTATGTATGCATGTATATACTTATGCATAAATTTCGTTGAGACAACAAATAGGTTTTCTTCTTTAAGGTCTTTTACGTAGTTAGAGAGATAATAAAGAAAGAAGAAAAATAAAAAGTTGATGGAAAAAAACCTTATGGAAATGAAGAGACACGAATACACGGAACAAAAGTTATCTATACTAGAAGGCTTATGCAAATAAATAAATAAGTAAAATAAATAAATGAATAAATAAATAAATACATAGATAAATAAAAAGACAAACTATACTGATAATCTGCAAAATGGCAAAGAAGAAAAATGATAAAGGAAAAGATTAAGAAAACAAGCACAGAGAGAGAGAGAGAGAGAGAGAGAGAGAGAGAGAGAGAGAGAGAGAACCTAAAGTAATTGTTCCTGATGCCTGAAAAAAAGAAAGAAAAAAAATCCACTGACCCCTGTCTCGGGTCAAGAGAGGTTAATGAGGCGGGCACAAAATTCCCATGGGGCATTCTGGGGGCTATTCAGGTACCTGGTATTAGCGAGATGTTCTCTATGGGTTGCTCATTTTGTTTTACTGGGAAAACGTGCATATGCAGAGGTCGATGATTTGCATAAAAAAAAATACACATACATACATGTGTATATATGAATTTTTTTCACATCACCGTGATTCATATGCATGCATTAAGCTACAAATGTCCTTTAATTTGCTCTTCCTCGCAATTAATATATTTTCATATATGTTAACCGAAAAGGAATTTTTTAGTTGATAATAATTTCCTCTCGTGGGTTCGAACCAGCGCCCAGCGGACTGAGGAGAAATCAGGACTTCAGTGATGTTATAGACTCGGCCAACAAGGACATTAGTAGCTTAATGCATGTATATGTATATATGTGTGTGTATGTGTACTATGTGTGTATATCTGCATATATCTTTTTGTATATGTGTGCACGCTCATATAAAAGATACCACAGTATTTCATTGGTTAGATCCTCGTTGGACTAGTGGTTTACGCGCTCGCCTACCGATTCGATAGTCCCTAGTTCGATTCCCCGCTCTGCCAACGTTGAATCAGAGCAATTTGTTTCTGGTGATTAGAAATTAATTTTTCGATATAATGTGGTTCTGTTCCCACAATAAGCTGTAGGTCCAGTTGCTAGGTAATCAATTGGTTCCTAGCCACGTAAAAAATATCTAATCCTTCGGCCCAGCCCTAGGAGAGCTGTTAATCAACTCAGTGGTCTGGTCAAACTAAGATAGACTAACGTATTTCAGCGGTTAACGATCACGTAACTCGTAACATCCGAGAAGACATCGTGTGCTCACTTATTTCTAGGAATAGGATCCACTGTTCATTCTCAGTGTCCTAATGAGAGAGAGATTTACTTAACTGAAGGAAGGCCGTTATTGAAAGTGAGAGGGAGAGAGAGATTTGGGGAAGCTATTTCATTTTCAGCCTTTGCATTCTATGATTGCATTTTTTATTTGAGCGGTATAGTATATGGCAACTTCAAATATTTTTAATCAACTAGTACAGCATAATTACTTTCACCAGATGGTTATGTTTATTCCCCATCTTAATTCTGTCTGTCAGAAATATTCTTCCAAGGATTTATGGCTGTTCGTCAAAATTTGTGGTAAACTAGATGATGGGCCATGGCCATAGGTCATAGGTCATAGGCCAACCTAGGGTCACGATGCCTGTCATCCATGACCTCCCTGCAATTGTTTTAGAAATCTTCTCATCATTTTTGACCGATCTTCTGAATTTGGAGTTTGGGGCGTCCTAAGGATCAAACGCGCTTACTGGTTTCGGTACTTGTAATCTAAGAACATCAGCTTTCGGCTGCTTCTTAATAACTGACAGGTGTATCATAACTATACTCCGTTATTTCCCGTCTGTCCACCCGGCTGAAGTGTTTGCGTATGGTAACACTGCGTCCCGGGCTTTAGATTGTGACTTTCAGCGTACATTCAACAATAATAACAATATCGTATTTCGAATATTAACGGTGCCATTCGTATACAGTAAATTATAAAAACACTTTTCAGTTGCAAATGTACACCCAGATATGCTTTTATTTACCTAAAACTTACACATAGCATAACTATTTAAAGCCCGGGACGCAGTGTTACCATACGCAAACACCACAGGGGGGTGACAGATGGAAAAAAACAGAGTATAGGATATGGAACATTTAAAAGTAATGAGAGTATGTGCTTGACTCTCTCTCTCTCTCTCTCTCTCTCACTCTACATATATATATATATATATATATATATATATATATATATATATATATATTATATTATATATACATATCTATATATATAGATCTATACTATATACATATATATATATATATATAGATATATATATAGATATATATATACATATATATATATATATCTATATATATAGATATATATATATATATATATATATATATACTACATATCTATATATCTATATATATCTCATCTACATATATCTAATATATATATATATATATAGATTATATATATATATATACATATATATATATATAAATATATATAAATGATATATCTATCTATATAATATATATAATAATAATTAAGATATATAATCTATGCATATATCATAGGGATATAGAGATATATATAAATATATATAATACATATATATTTATCTATATATATATATATAGGATATATATTCTTATATATATATATAGATATATATAGATATATATATCTATATCTATATATATATAGAATATATAATACTATATAACATATACATATATATATATATATATAGAATATATATATAGAATATATATTAGATATATATATCTATATCAATCTTATAATATATATATATATATAAATAATATATATATATATATATTAGGATATAGATATATATAATAGATATCTATAGTATATAATCTATATATATATATCTATATATATATATATATAGATATATATATATAGATATAAATAGATATGAAATAGATATATATATATCTATATCTAATCTATATCATATATATATATCATATATATATCATATATATTAACTATATATATATCCCATTGTGGGAACTTCTTTACATACAAGATATGTGAAACGTGGAATAAACTGCCACCAGAAGTGGTAAACAGCAACAGTGTGGGAGAGTTTAAAAGAAAACTGGACAAAATCATCAGAACACTGTGAATAACCAGTGAAACCTGCTCCTAGAGATAAGTGAGCACACGATGTCTCCTCGGATGGACTAATAAATTAGCCTTAGAGACATCCAGACATCCTAATCCTTGTAACTCTCTCTCTCTCTCTCTCTCTCTCTCTCTCTCTCTCTTCTCTCTCTCTCATCCATCTCAGCTACGCTAAATGGATTAGTTCCCCAGTTATAATTTCATCCTTTAAAGAAAGGCTCTTCGGTTATGGTTACGACTGGACCAACGCCCTCCTGAACACCTGGTGTACTTTCGTGGTTCCTTTTCTTCCATATCGGGTAATACAAATAATAATGCTAGTATAAATAACATTTATATATTACTAATAAAGTTTATGATCGTAATTATGGAAAAGGTGAAACGCCAGTGACAACAGCAGAAATTTTACAAGTACGTTGTTGGACTGATTCTTAAAGCTTCTTTCGAGGTATTCTGACTGGCAAATACTTTTCTTTTATTCATAAGAATACTGGGAGTATTCAGTAATCACGGAGTGTTGAATTCCCTAAAACAATTGTTTAAACATTCTCATTATTAATGAAGATTTATTACAGGAATATTTTCCTAAAATCTATCTGAGCCATTTTGGAATAACCATCGATTAAACTCGTTTCATATACTTATGTTTAACAGAAGAAAATGGCACGATTAATCTAAAGCTCCTTGACATTAAAGATAAATTGTTTTGTTCTCATATAGGGTAAATGATCACTCGATAAAATATTTTATTCTGGTGTGCAATTTAAAGCTTCGGTGATTTTTATATTTCTACGTAAACTTAGCTTGCAATTCGTAAACTATTTTGCTGGGGTGAGTTTGTTTATTCACCCATTGCAATATCTTCTCTTTTGTTTTTATATACGATGCCATTGTTGTACTGCCAGCTTATATTCCATGGTGGTTTAAATGACTTCGAGTTGATTCATTCAATCTTTTAAATTAGATAGAGGAATTAACTGCGAGCTGACGAAGAAAAACTCAATAGAACTGTTTTGAATCTTGCAGTATGGGACGCCTTCAGTTTAGAGGACGGCCTTCTGAGGAGTACCCCAGGGGCAGGATCTAGAGCTGGTGGCCAGGTGAGGCAACTTTCTTACGTCCATCAACGAATATAATCGGCCGTTTGCATAGTCTGGTCGTAGCGTCTAAAAAGTGGTAAAGCAGAGAAAACGGAGCTTGTCTTATGGGTCTATCGAGAAACTGGATACAGAGTTCACTTAATCATTCTTTTACAAGTCCAGATACTTAACTGCAGTTTCATTAGATAAAAAAAAAAAAGGAAAATGGATGTTATTTGTCATTTTAATTCATGATCCTCGCATCAAATATTACTAAATATTACTGTGGTTAGCTGCAAAACTGGGTCCTGAACAGTGATAATTTTGATAGTGTTATAAATCCTGAAATTACAGAACCATGTTAATTATTATTATTATTATTAGTATTATTATTATTATTATTATTATTATTATTATTATTATTATTATTATTATTATTATTATTATTATTATTCAGCACTTGTCCAGAAAGATTATATATATATATATATATATATAGTATATATATATATATATATATATATATACATATATATATATATATATATATATATATATATATATATATATATATATTTGAGGAAATAAACATTATAAAAAAGACGATAATAGATATTAATAAACATGAATAACACACCTATACAAATAAATTAATATTTATGCTTTCTGTTACTGCTGCCAAATAACAACAAAGGCAACAGAGATATGATAAGCGAAAACAGTTGTTTGTGCCTCTATATACTTACACTTCAATTACAAAAAAATGTCTGAGAGAGAGAGAGAGAGAGAGAGAGGTGGAGTAACTTGGTTCTACTCTTTGTAAGGAATCACACATACAGAAATGAAATGTCAACAAAAACAAATTGAAAGATCTGTAATTAAGAGAGAGAGAGAGAGAGAGAGAGAGAGATTCTGAAGAGTTCGCGAAATGGTATCGAACAAGTGAGATTCCCATATCTTTTTGCTATTGCAAATGAGAACAACTCTGCCTACCTGGGAAGGCGATGCAGAATTTCCAACATTTATTTTTCAGTGAGTATTTTAGGCAATGCCACCGGCCTGCACACTCCTGAGATGTATGCTAGTATGGCACCAACCTATGGAACTAGCCCCGTTTTTTTTTCTTTCTTTTTTGCCATGCCCCTAGGTTAGGTTAGGTTAGTTTGGGTCAGGTTTGGTAAGACTTACACCTCAATTGTCATTTGGGTGTGGGACGCATAATGAGATTATTTTCAAGAAATTTCTATTGGTAGTTATGATAAATCGTCCCACTTATATAGTAGATTTACATCAGCCGTGCATTTGATGTCTAGGCCAGTCCCTACATACGCCATGATTGCTGTTTGATAAACCAATGACAGGGCTGGAAACTCTCAGTCTCTCTCGAGAGTTCACATAGACGGGATGTATGTTCCAGCTCTTCTGAGGTATACGTCTTTCAGGAGAGGTGGAACATACACCTGCCTATGTGAACTCTCTCGAGAGACTGAGAGTCTCCAGACCTGTGATTCGCTTATCAACAGCCAATCAGGAGCGTTGTAAGGGACTGGCCTAGTCGTCAAATGCATGGTTGATGTGAATATGCTATAGTACCAGCCCAGTTTTTTTTATTCTTTTTTTTTTTTTTTGCCATGTCACTAAGTTAGCTATGGTTAGGTGGAGGTGGGTTTGATGAGTTCAATTACGGAAAATGGGTGTGGGAAACAGGATTTTATCATTTCCAAGATAATTCTATGGTGAGTTTTTAAGATAAGGCCTCCGTATTTTTCAGGGAAAAGTCCCCACACTCGGTTACTTCTCGGGCTATGAGAATTCTGTAACGTAACATGACGTGATGGAGAGAGTCGTTATGGCAACGTTTTCAAGGTGTTACCGACGCTTTCGTAACGATGACGGGTGTGTTTTTGGAAACTAAAACGTTCTTGTTATCTATTTCTTTGTTTATTAATTTATTTTTATATAGATGGCTTATTTATTTGTGATTGTCGTCATAGCTTGAAGATATTGTATAAAGATGAAAGAATAATAATAATAATAATAATAATAATAATAATAATAATAATAAATAAAGTCCAAAAGATAGTACATCTTTTGGACTATTCCCTCAAGCCAAAACCTGATGATATTAAAATGAATTATGTTTAGAACTATTCTCAAATAATAATAATAATAATAATAATAATAATAATAATTTTTTTGTCTATCAGTCATCCTATTTCAGTGGATGGTTTTTATAGTGTGGAGTTCCGGGTTGCATGAGTCCTTGAGCTACTTTAGCATCTAGTTTTTTCTAGGATCCTATGATTATAGGTACAATATTCACTGGCATATCCCATGTCCTTCTTAATTCTATTTTCAGGTCTTGATACTTATTAATGTTTTCTCTTTCTTTCTCATCTGTTCTGGTGTCCCATGGTATGACGACATCAATGAGTGATCTTTCTTCTTGACTTTGTCAATCAACGTCACAATTGCCGTCTGGTCTCTTATTTGCACGTATCACCCTATTCTGTTCTGATACCATAGTCCCAGAGGATCTTTCTAACACTCCGTCAGGTTGGTGTTCGTACCACTTATTACTGCAAGGTAGCTGGTGTCTTGCACAGGCTCCAGTGGAGGGCTTTTGCTACTGAATCATGCCTCTTTTTATACTGGTTCTGTGCAAGTGCCGGACATTCGCTTGCTATGTGGTTTATGGTCTCGTTTTTCATATTGCACTTTCTGCCTATGGGTGAGATGTTATTTCCATCTATCGTTCTTTGAATATATCTGGTTCTTAGGGCCTGATCTTGCGCCGCTGTTAGCATTCCTTCTGTTTCCTTCTTGAGTTCTCTCCTCTGTAGCCATTGCCATGTTTCATCGCCGGCCAGTTCTTTGGTGTCTCATAGGTACTGTCCGTGCATTGGTTTGCTGTGCCATTCCTCCGTTCTGTTTGTCATTCTCCTTATTTCTGTATATTTCTGGGTCACCGTCTACTTTTATCAGTCCTTCCCATGCACTCCTGAGCCACTAGTATTCACTGGTTTTCAGATATTGCCCTAGTGTTATGCTCTCGATGTTGACGCAGTCCTCTATGCTTAGTAATCCTCTTCCTCCCTCCTTTCGTGTTATGCATAGTCTGTCTGTATTTGCTCTTGGATGTAGTGCTATGTGTATGGTTGAGCTAGAAGGAGAGAGAGAGAGAGAGAGAGAGAGAGAGAGAGAGAGAGAGAGAGAGAGAGAGATGCCCCTTTACAAGAGAAATCCAGAATGAGCCATTTAGAATCTTTTGTCGATTAGGCTTAAGATCAAATTTGTACTGCATCTTGTATAATATTTTATTATTATTATTATTATTATTATTATTATTATTATTATTATTATTATTATTATTATTATTATTATTATTATTATTATTATTATTCTCGTTGAAATTGTACGGGTAATAAAAATTCCATTATATTCCACTTCTACCATCATCAATTTTCGTAAAAGTCACAGGAATATAGTGAGAGAAGAAAATACAATTTTTTTATGTCGCTGCGATAAAACCACGATTAATTGGCGACTCCTAAATCAGCGTGAAGCTCCAAATGCAGTTCAACTCGGCGAGTGAACATTGTAAAGTATAGTCACGGACAGTCTCCTCTCATTTTGCCCTGCGTCCGTTCGTTCGTGCGAGCGTGCTTGCGTGCTAGTAGGCTAGTTGTGTGCCGCGGTTGTTGTGTGTCTGTGTGTGTGTAGGCACTCTGTTCGTCTTATTCTTGTTGCGTTGTGAAGCGGCGTGGGATAACATATCGACAACTGAAATTTGTTGTAAGTAATACCATGAGACACCAGAATAGACGAGAAAGAAAGAGAAAAAATTGATAAGTATCAAGACCTGAAAATAGAAATAAGAAGGATATGAAATATGCCAGTGGAAATTATACCCATTAATAAAAACAAACAAAAACTTCTTTCAGCTTTCTTCTGAAGATTAAAAAAGAAACCCACAAAATCACTGTGTATAAAGCGTGAGTAAAATTAAAATTGTAAATACTTATAAGTAAACACGTTATACACAGTGATTTTGTGGGTTTCTTGTACCAATAAATATAGGATCCTAGAAAAACTAGATGCTGATGTAGTTCTAGGACTCATTTTTCCCTGCATGATAAAATGCAAGTTTAGCTTTCTATCAGTGACTGTATCCTAGCTCTCTTGGTCCTCTGTTGACGAGAGAGCGACTCCATAAACCTTCTCTGTAAAGTAGAACATTGACAAAAACAAAGGTTTGACCCTGAATTTTGGAAGGAGGGAATCGAACCTCATAAGAAAGGGTAAGGGCCAAAGAGCTGATTCTTGGAAAAAAAATTGTATATAAAAAGGGTCAGCAAAAAGACATTAAAATATAAAAAGGAGAGAGCAGATAGGGACCGAAAATTAAGTTTTTTCTGATGGTCCAAAAGAATTATTTGGGGCAAAGCAATGGAGCAGAGATAACCACCGAGGCCACTCTCCTCTTTGTCTCAAAAGGCGCGAATTTCATTGGATGCCATTTCCCTCCTGGAATGACCTTTCCAGTCTCGACTTCCTTGCGAGGAGGATTTAATTCCCCTGAACCTTTCCCCTTCTTTTTTTTTCTCTGGTCGAGAAACGAGAAACGGAGGAAGAAGAACGAGAAAGAAAAATTAATGCAAGAAGTAAGTGGTGGGTAACAGTGGTGACAGTGTGTTTTCAAAAGCTGTAGTTAAAGATGTGGAGAACTCAAGCTGAAGTGATATAAGAAGGAGAAGAAACTATAGTTAAAGATGTGGAGGACTCAAGCTAGAGTGATAAAAGAAGGAGAAGAAACCGTAGTTAAAGATGTGTAGGTCTCTAGCTGAAAAGATAAAAGAAGGAGAAGAAGAGGGAAAGGAAGAAGAACAGAAATGCAGAAGCACACCTCTCACCGACAACAACAGCGCCAGAAGGAGCATTTATCGCAGTCGCAAGCGAAAGAGACGATAGAACGGTGACCTTTGCCAGATCTTACTCCCCGCGCTTTTTATCTTCCAGGGCAGAGGTCAGCATCATTTCAGAGAGAAGATAATGACCTGAATATCCCATCGGACGCATTCTCTGGCACAAAGACCCGCGGAAATGGCGTGGAAGAGGTTCAGCAAGGAGAGAAGTAACCAGACGACGTGAAAATTGCATGTCCGCAGAAAACATGAGCTCACGTCGGTATGAAAGATATTAGGACAGAAATTTTTAGTTGGCCTCTGCAAGTAGTACGCACACATGCGTGCGTGGCTGTAAAACACTGCAATTTATGCAATGCTCTACTTTGATGTAGTATAGGCGTTTTCCTCCACAAGGCCAATTATTGACAATATTTTAGCACCTGTATCTTACAGAATATCTGCATTTGTACTATATATGCCTATGGTAGCATTACCCGGCGATCAATTAAACGTTGTGCACCGAAATCACACGAAAGTTTTTCTTTCAGAAGTCCAATTATTGACAGTACGTTAGCACTCATAGTCACCTAACAAACGATGATGAATCACTCATTTCCACCCAGATGCCAACGAGACACGAAATATAGCAGGAAAAACGCAAACTGACATAGGAGTGAAAAGGTCACCCCCTCGTCCGTACCAGACCGTGCTGCGCTCTTCGAAGAGTACATCATGAAATAACAGTCTGCTTTATGTTCCCCATCTCGTCTAGACGCCGAGTCCCGTCGTACCCCGGAGATGATCGAATCTCGAAAATCCTTTGCATATTTGGTCGGCGATGATCGTTTCCCGGACGGTCGTCGTCGTGAGTCAGCCCAGGCAAGATGTCGGTCTGATCCTTGACCTCGCTCCGGTCGGTGGTCGTTAGACGCACCTGCTATTGATCATCGCTGGGGAAAGATGCACAGGCGGATTTTTATCATTGTTCTTTTACAGTCTTCACGAGGAAATGGGCGAAAGATAATGAGCAATATTAGCAAAGCTTACTTCGGCTTTAGTGCACACATTTGCGATTATGCGGGTGATTACCATCTTACGACCTTTATGGTTTTAATGGCCCGTGTAGCTCTGGTTTAGTGGAGCGCGAGATCTCTCTCTCTCTCTCTCTCTCTCTCTCTCTCTCTCTCTCTCTCTCTCTCTCACGTAAGCGCGTAAGGTAGAGATCATCCTCTTAGAATAGATATCCTTTCTCAGTGTCTTCAACAATTAAGATGATTATCATTCAAAGCAGATTTTCTTTGAGGAAAAAAAAAAAAGGTGATCCCAGACAAGAATACGAAATTAGCCCGTGAGATGGCCTCTATAACCATGGCTTTAACAGAGCCGGGGTCACTTGCCCCTCGACGGACAAGAGGAGAGAAGGAAGAGGGATGCGGGGCGGTTGTGGGGGGGGGGGGGGAGGGGGGGGGGGGGGGGGGGGGGGGGGATTTGAGCAAAAAGGAGTGGAGTGGGGGCAGGGACGCCGTTAGGGAGAAAAAGTGTTGGAAAGAGAACATCTGAATGTATGCAGAAAGCGTAGGTTATCATATCCTTTTTCCTACGGCCATGAAACATAGAAAGGTATCGCGAGCAAACATATTTTCAGCTCTCTCTCTCTCTCTCTCTCTCTCTCTCTCTCTCTCTCTCTCTCTGTACATACATACATACATATACACACCCACATGTATGTATTTATATACATATATTTACATATATACATATATATATATATATGCATATATACACACACACACACACACACACACACACACACATATATATAGTATAATATATATATATATATATAAATATATTCTAATCATATATATATTATATATATATAATAATATAATATATATTATATATATTATAATGCCATACACCAATAATGCATCCAATCCAGGTTCAGAGTTCTGTATTATGCAAAAACATATACAGTTATTACATAGAAATTTGATTACTACTTAGCCTTCAAGCCTTCAGTTTCTGTACATATAGTAGGTCAGATAGATAGATAGATACCATTGTGTGCGAAAAGATTCCGTAGATAAAAGATCTATGTATCTTTCTTCTCCATCAGCAAATCTAAAGTGAGAACGTTTCATTCGTTCTTCCGATATATATAATATATATGTATATAAGTATATATATATAATATATATATATATAATATATATATATAATATATATATAATATATATATATACATACATATATACACACACACACACACACATATATATATTATATATATAATATAATATATTATATATATATATATATATTTTTTTTTTTTTCTTTTTTTCTATCAAAAATTTTCTGTGAAGCACGAACGATAGCAAGTTAACAGTACAGTTGATGTGTATTATGATTTTTTCCTTCAAAGATCGTCACATTAAGTCTAAATTCCGTAATCTTCGAAGTTTTTCATGGGACCTGTGAGGTTATTGTTAGTTTTCACCGTAGTGCATCGTAATATCGCACATCTTCGTATCGGGTCTTGTCGTATCAGATTTTGGGGTACGTGGGGCAGTCTTCGTTTTTTTTTTTTTTTTTTTTTTGTTTTTTTTTTTTTTTTTTTTTTTTTTTTTTTTTTTTTTTATCAGCAGATAACCAACATGGTTTACATTTGAAAGATTTTCATGCGCCATTTAAATGTTGTTGCTAAGATTAGATATAAATGACAAGTAAGTTACCACAACACAAAAATAAATGCTCATGGAAACGTGTATTTCAAACTAAAAGTATGTGACTATATTATTCATACATATATGCATAGCTTAATGCACGATAAATAGGCCCTTTAGGATATTCTAATTAATAAGCAAACGCCATTGATTTGTTATCCCATGGTCCTGAAACACTAGCAGCGACCCACATCAGCCGACTTCCAACGAGGTGATTAGGTAACTGATTCCATGACTAAGTTAACAAATGTACAATGAATGTTTAAGGAAACATGCCTTTACCAAGCCTTTCCTCGCTTGGCTGAACGATCGGACGGAGGTCTATATAGAGAAAGAGTTAGTGAAAACATAATTTCAACCATCTCATAGAATCTTATCAATCATCAGTCATACTACAGTATCTCTCAACAGCTCCGTCTGGGATTCATTATTTAAGTTTCCTTCTGAATCCCTTCTAAAGCAAGGAATGCCAACCCAGGACCCAGTAAATGAGTCCTGTCCCAGAGAGAGAGAGAGAGAGAGAGAGAGAGACGTTGAATAGGAAAAAAGCCAGAACTTTAAACAACGTCGCTATAATGGCCAAGGAGAGCAATAAATTAGTTTTCGAGGCTTGCATGAGCGAGAGCATAATAAGTGTCAGCGTGATGCCTCTATTCTATTAAAGCGTTGAAATTTATAACGCGACCCGAGTAGTTATTCTCATGGATCTGAGGTGTTAGAAGAGTTACTGACATTCTCGTCCTCAGGTTCGTTTTCGGATTTTTGTAATCATGATTTTTGAAGCGAATTTTGCCCTTGATGTGAGTACGACCGAGTGGATTTAGTATGTGGACGACCTAGTGGATTTAGTATGTGGTTATCTAGTGAAAAAATATTTTCACTAGATAAATAAATAAATAGATAAATAAATAAATTAAAAAAATTAGCCCAGCATTTGTCATATGGTCATATTTCGGTTTGGAAAGAAATCACAGGTGGTGGAGTACTTATGACTGGCGATACCTTGTTTTCAGCAGTATTTTATCACTATCATTATCGCGGTTACTCGTCGTTGATATACCATACCTGTGCTGGATTACAATAACGATAATAGTAGCTGCAACAGTGCTCAAAATGGTGCTGTAACGTTATAGCAGAGATGAACCTCATCTTTGTCTTTTTCATGACCGTTTTTTAGATTGCTTTAACTTGTAAAACTCCGGAGCAAATCTCAGTGGATATTATCATTCCATTTTTATAATAACGAAAAATGCATTTTTCTGCTGGACAGCAATCTCAAATTTTTTTTCTTATTTGTTAAAAATGTTTCATCTGTAGGAAAACAATTTAAATTTCAGAAGTATGGCATCACAAGGAAAAAAGAAATATCAGAAACAGAGGTAAATTAAGATCCTATAATACAATCAAATATTTAATTTGAAACAAATGTTGAATCCGATTACGAATTACTTGACCACGACGTCGTCGAGGAACGTAGAAATCAAATCGAAAAGCATATGTATGGGGTATCGGAAAACAATCGAAATGAATAGTCTCAAATCTCACAATTTCATCCTCCTTCGCCGACTTCTCATGTTCCATCCTCCCCACGATGAAGGTTCTTGCCTGGCAGGAAAAAGTCGTTTCCGAACAAAAAGGCAAGAATCGATTTCTCATCGCTCTGGGTCCTTCGGTCCCATTGTTGAGGGAAGTTGACCCTTTCCATCGTTTCTTTGGGCAACGCTTCCTTTGCTGTCATCTTTTGATCTGATTTAGGTTATCTATTTTGGTATGTTTATGTGCTTTGCATTAGCATATTTGAAATGATTTCCCTGGTGTTCATTCGGTTATCTGTTTGATAAGTCTGTCATATGATTTCATCTTTATTGTTTCGTCATAGTTTTTTTCCTTAGATAACAGGCATGATAATATTGTAATCATTTCCTTAAATGTTAATTAGAAACTTCCATTTATTACCAGTACGTCATTTGTCGCTTTAGAACCTATATTGTTATTAGTGTTGATGTCTAAATTGCAATCATAATATTTCCTCCTTAACGCCAACTGAAAAAAATTCTTACTGAACTGGTTCTGTCCTCTAATGATTCAGTCTTCTGCCCAGTTACACAGTGTTGTAATATTAGGTCTTGTGGCCTTCAGTTTTTTTGTTTGATTCTTTGTTTTTTTAATTTGTATTTTTCCAGTTTCTTCTGCCATTTGTCCTCATTTTCTGACGTGTTGCAAATACTTTTCAGTATTGTGTCATGGAATATTCATTCCTTTTAGATTACTTGGTTTTTATGATGTGAATGACATATTGCTGATCATTACATTTATTTATTGGATCGAAGCCAAGAGAAAAGTTCTGTTATCTGACATGACCGTTAATTAGAAAGTCAAATAATTACTGTAATTATATATCAGAAAGAAAGGCTCCACAGCCTACAAAACACAGAGACCAGTTCATGGGAAACCGACATGGCAGAAAGAGGATCTAGGCTGAAGATGAAGGTGTACCAGAAAATTAAGAGTATAACCCCGACATTACCCTGGCTGCCGAACCCTGTCTCGTACTAGTGTCGTAATGCAGGTACAAAGAACGCCAATTAGAGAGAGAGAGAGAGAGAGAGAGAGAGAGAGAGAGAGAGAGAGAGAGAGAGAGAGATGACTTAAGTGCTGGCTGTTGTCATACAGTCGGTAATCTGTAATCCATCCTTCATAATATCAACTCAAACTGTACTTGATCTGTTATAATATAATACACACATTCAGACATAAATATATATATATATATATATATATATATATATATATATTTACTACATACATATACTATATCATATTTATGTGTGCGTGCATGTGTCACCAAAATACTTTATATCTAGGAAATGCACTGACCGATGGCGTCATCCTCTGATTCTACTTTAACATTCAAGTTCTGTGCCCAATGCGTGACTAATGATATCCATGCACATGTGTTTATTTTGTTGGTGTGTACAGAAATTTGTCTTTAATTCTAGAGAGTATAGAAACAGGTAGCTCAGTGCACTTATCTAACCCATGTTTGAAAACAGTGAGAACAATTACGATGGAGAAAAAATAGTGGGGTTTAACCGCCAAGGAAGCAACATGCATGCTTGTACGTTTGAATTGATAAGCTTATCAATGCAAAGGCCCTGAATTCGAGTGGCATTATGGGTAACGGCTTGCTTACTTTAACTAGGATGCATAGTTAGAATCCTACCTGCAAATGGGAACTTCTTTTTTTATTCCACTTCAATTCGAGGTTTGTAGGGATAAATATATTAGAAAAGTGTGAGGGAATCGAAGAATTAAGTGGTCATTATGGCTATTAGAAATACATTTATAACGTGTAACTGAAAAAAACATGAATGAGAAAATAAGCATCTGAACAAAGCACACGTCAGCAAGAGCAAAGAGGTAGGAGTCTAGTTTCTAGACCCTCAAACTACAACAGCAGGGAACGTAGTGACAGATACAAGTTTTTCTAGAACTAGAAATGTAGTACTTGGAACATTCCCGTCACCAAACCAAGAAAGCTGCAACGAAAAAAAATCGTGTTTCATTAAATTTTAGAGTCTTGAAAACTCCAACGGCAAGACTATTTCTCATAAGCTGTTTACCTTCGCCAACTTACGAACCGTAAGACCCTTATACTCTTCAGCTCCGCAATAAGAAGTTTCTAGTTACATAACCGACCCGATTCTTCCGTCTCATCTCGTAAATAATGATTCCGCCAAATCCTGTCACCTATGACAGCCTCTTGGAAAATAAATCATAACGAGGCACAGAAGTAACGAGTGGTTAGCAATAACCACCCAATAATTACCAGACGAAATAACGAGGCTACCTCGTAGCAATTCATTCTCCCTTTGTTTGCAGAAATTGGCGAAGGAACGAGGTGTAATTACCTGTTGGGGGGCGGGGCTAGGCTCTAGTGAAGCATTGTAGGTTGGGGCGAGTTAGAAATGGGTTTACATCCCTGCACAGTAGCTTCTTTGTCTCGTTACCAAAGTTTTGATTCGTACTGTAGCCTCTTTGTGGACTTCGAATAACGGAGATTCAGCATCGCTACCTTTGTACCGCTTCAGCATCCCTGAATCTGCCGGGACCCTGTTGCGTCGATTCGAAAATCCTAGCATAACTCTCTCTCATCTTCTTAGTACGGCTTCGTACATCCCCTTTTAACGATTGTTACTTGTTAGTATGACTATAAAACATGGGAGACCGATGCAATGGAGCGATCTGCTTGGAGAGTTAAAGTGAAATATGGAATTGAAGATTATGAAGAGAACAGAAAGCAGCATCTGGAGAACCGTAGAGCTACAAGACGAGCACGTCAGGTCCATCCACAGCCACACTCCCAGAGTATGTGGCTCGAGAATTGGTCTCATTAGCCACATAAGAACCCATCAGCAACGACATCCCAGAGCATTCATATTCGAATCGAGTGATAGCCATGACGATGACTTGTCGGAACCATAGGTACTTTTTGCCACTGCTGCATCTTCCTTGCATTGCTGCGAGTGTCCCCTCCCAAAAGCTGCAGTTCTGCAGCTTTTTCTGGTGTCTAGAGCAAAGCTCTGCTACTCTGTTCGATTAACAGTCGCTGCTGCTTTGTTCTTGTCCGTTTACACTCGATTTGGTAGAAGGATGTAAGGATATTCGGGACTAATTACCAGTTAATAATTATCATTATAGCTGTTATGTCTATGTAGCCGCGCGAGTAGAGTCAGCGCCCAGTGGGCCAATGTGTCATTATTTCATTACAGTAAAACAGCTCGTTATCACGAACTAAGGACCTGTCGGATGATTACTTACCGTAAATTACATAACTGTGGTATTTGCGGTTTGTTGTAAGCGTCAATTTAAAATAGTTTAACTACATTGGCGAATACAATTTCTAGGGAACATTCAAATTTTTGTGGCCATATACGAACAAATATTGAAACGAATCAATGTAATTACTGACAACATTTTCTAATGAAAATTAAGGTATTTTGTCAGTCATAACCACATATGCAGAACATTTCAACATGGCTTAGAATTCAAATATATTCAAATGAACTTATTAATAACTATACCTAAGATATAGAACGTTTCGTGATAAAGGTACCGTAACGGATTTTGTACGTTTTTAGTCTGTAAATTTAGTAAAAGAAACGTTGGTAGTAGTTAGGATCGTGTTATTTAGTGTTTTCATAGGCAATATGAAAACCGTAGCATATTGGAACTTGCAAATCAAGATGAATGGAATTCGCTCTCCCAGACCAACAGCGTCTATTTCTAAACTTCCCGTTTTCATCAGTCATGGTTATATATTCAGATTTATCCAGACTTGATATATCTGAGGGGAAAAAAAAAAACGAACGCTGGCGAGGGAGTTCTTCCCGTTTTTATCAGGAAATATCGCCAGCGAAGCTCAGAATGATCAACAACGACATCCGTTGTTGGACGTTTTCGTGCTCAAGTGGGCTCTGGGAGGAGGCATATACGAAAACCACAAGAGCTCATTAGCTTCTTGGGAGGCCTAAGAGTTCCCAGAACTTGAAAGAAGGCGAATGGATGTATATGTTAGGTAGTGGCGGTGGCCAAGGTCGTTTAAGTATGGGAAAAACTGTTGAGAGAGAGAGAGAGAGAGAGAGAGAGAGAGAGAGAGAGAGAGAGAGAGAATAAAAAGCTATTATAGAGATGCACCATATCGATAAAAGATCGCGTGAACATTTAGAAAAAAAAACTGAATGAGCTATGGTCGTTTAAGTATGGGAAAAACTGCCACAGAGAGAGAGAGAGAGAGAGAGAGAGAGAGAGAGAGAGAGAGAGAGAGAGTAAAAATCTATTATATACATGCACTATATCGATAAAAGGTAGCGTGAGCATTGAGAAAAAAATATAAGAAAAAACTGGATGAACTAATGAGCCAATGATAGACAGAGGACGGCACAGATAGACAAAAGAAGTTTAGAGAATAGCTGATAAGCGCTCAAGGTAATTAGCTAATGGGAACTGGCAGAATCACGTTACACATGCTCCCAGAGCTTCTCAGCCTTCCTCTCTTATACACCCAACCGGATGTGGTCTTCATCTGTCGTCTGCTTAGTGGGAGAGGTTGACAAAAGGGTCCGACTGAGTAAAAGCACAAGGAGGGATAAACACACTCGTATCTTGAACTGTAATAAAGAAAAAATAAGATTTTTTTTTAATGTGTTGAGACAGAGCACCTGTGTCATTTGTGTTCTTGAAGATTGTCTTCCCTGACGTTACATTAAGTGGGTAATTACTGTTCGATGACAATAACTACAGAGTGAATCCAAAGCCAAGGTCCTTTGGCTATGAAAGTCTGTAATTAAATGGGAAAAGATGAAGATGATATTTACTGGATATCTTCCTTCAGTGTGTGTATATTTCGAACTCGGCAAAATCTTATTCACGAGGTTTAGCAGAGAAGTAAAATCTTTGATGAATTTTCAACTAATCGTACAGTTTCTTTGATATATATATATATATATATATATATATATATATATATATATATTTATTATATGTATATATATATATATATATGTATATATATGTATTGTATATATATATATATATATATATGTATGTATAGTATATGTATATGTATATGTTTATATATATATATATATATATATATATATATATATATATATATATATATATATAGCATGAAAGAGAACACTTTAAACTGGAATTTCTGAATTTTTTCTAACACTGTATCTTCTCCTTTCATGAGTGAAGAGATTAACTACAGAAATGTCCACATGGTGTAATTTATTTATTTGTTGCTTTCAAAATAATTCAGAAGACGTAAAATACCTACGGCAAACTAAACCTCTTCTGCGACGCAGCTATAGCCTAGTTTGTGACGCAGTTGTTACACGTTTTCGATCGAACTGCAATTTTCTTTTTAGAGTCTTTCGATGATAATAATACCATGTCCATTTACCGGAGCTCATGGCCGCCCTCTAACTGTAGGACTACAGTATTGCAAAACCTACAGGCTTATCATATCGATGGTTTCCTTGCATTCTGTCAAGCTGATAACGTCTTAAAGATAGGATGGAATCTTTGCTATATGAAGTAAAGGCATAATCCATAATGTAACTTTACACCACTTTAATCAAAGATAAGAATATTCAATGTTTCAGTGTTCCACAATATCGATAGCTCACGTGTTTTTTTATAGCAGTGCGTGTCATATATGAAATGTGTAACAGAAGCAACAATAACGGTAACGGATCCCGAGTCTCTTGATATCTCACAAGCTTGTGGCAAGTAAACAAAGACTCCAAGATCCCACTATTATCAAATGAAGTCAGCATAGTCCATCTGGCAGCGTGCCATTACTATTGTTGTTGTAATATTAGGTTGGCCTCGTACCGGCGTAGGCTTTTTTGCTTCTTCGAGAATCCCGCAAGTACTATATATCATCTGAGAAATAGACAAACGGCCAATAAACGCCACAAAGAGAACGCACAATAGCCAGCCATGAATAGCTCGAAATCTTCGATTGATTGTCTGCCGATATCTGAAAAGAAGGATGCAAAGGTGCTGTTCAAAAGCCTCTTCCCAGTCGGCCTAAGGCATCGTATAGAAAAAGATTGGAGGGAGGAAGAGGGTCGGGGAGGGGGGGGGGCTTGGGTCAGGGAGTCCGTTTTGGCCGTTGTCTTCTGTTGATTACCACATTTGTCTGCCGTTTCTGCTCATTAGCCGCTTTCGGAGTTTGGGCTCTGGACTCTCCTTGGCAAGGCTAAATGGTCCATGAATAAAAAGGCCAATTAAATGACGTTCCAAAACTTCTTCAGTGTCATCAAAAGTAGCCTGGAGTAGTATAAAACAACCAGGTCGGCGCATGACTAAATAACAGGGTGCCATTTTGTGTTTTCCGCCCATCAATTATTATGTGTAAAAAATGGTGTCTCGAAACCTATCAACAACGAGTCGGGCGCTTCCTATTGTTAGGTTGACGAGAAAATAACTGGGGAACGGATTTGAAATGGCGCTAATAACGGGATTTCGAAACCAAAAAGAAATTTCGCCCCGAAGGGAAACTTATCTAAAGTGAAATTGTTGAGACGGATTGCTTATTTCAACTGTCAACGGAAGGCGTCCTCGCTTGTTTTTGGAAGGTAGCAGTTACAAGAAGCAGTTTATTTAATCAAACCTCCTAACAATTATTTTGTAATAATAGTGCAGATGCGAGGTTTTCCTCCTGTTACACCTTTCAAACCTACTTATTTCCAGTTTCCAGGGCTGGATGACTTCATAGGTCCCAGTGTTTGGCCTTTACCCTAAATTCTTAATTATTCTTTATTCCATTCCATTCTTATTCACTCAAACGCCCGGAAGGTCCCGCCCCCACCCCACCCCTCCTTCTCCCATTCTCCCCTTCTCTCCAGCCACAACACCCTGTTTTCACTTAGTTATGTTTGACAAAGTTATCTGCTTGACAGAGGACAAAGATTAACAACCTCTTCGTATGAAGCAACATAATTTCATTACTCATAAATCAACTCATATGCTCAGAAATATGTGAATATTTCATATATGTATTATATCTTACTCTTACCATTGCGTAAACAGACCTGATAAGTTGTAACTGGATGTCTCATAATCGCAAATTCTGATATTTCTACTCCGCGTCGTTCGTCTCGTCAACAAAAATCTTTTGTTTGTGTCTTTTCCTTTTACTGTGAGTTTGTTTAACATTTTTCTTTTTCACTGAATCAAAGGAAAATGAAATATTAACACCTGCTATATTTTATAACCCTTTCTTCCTTTTAATCTCTCCTATTTCATACTGGTACATTATTTGTTTAATTTATGTCTAAAAATGAGATATTTACAATTTGCGTTACTTTTACTTTTTGCCGCAAATCGATCTTGAATTTAACAGACTGCTTGTGTTTGCCAGTTCTTTATTTAGCCAAGTATTCGAGTTCTGGGATAAAAAAAAAAACATTCTTAAAGAAAACTTAAATACATACACAGTGTATGCATTAGTTTTTGGGATACACACGCATGATTATCTTCACCTCAAGTCTCGGCTGGACAGCAAATTCCAGAAATGTATACTAGTATTGCACCAGCCCCGGTTTTTTTTTCTTTTTTTTTTTGCCATGCCCCTAGGTTAGGTTAGTTCAACAGACCACGTAGAGAGTAATTCGGGTGCGAGAAAACATATTGAGATTATTTTCAAGAAGATTCTATGGTTAGTTTTTCAGATATGGCGTCCAGTTTTTTTTTTTTTTTTCAGGGACGGTCTCGTAGTTTACGTTGGGTTGGGTTAGTTCAAAGACTATATATTGAGGAATAAGGTTGTGGGAAAACATATTGAGATTATTTTCAAGAAGATTCTATGGCTAGTTTTTAAGATATGTCGTCCCGCTTTTTTTCAGGGCAAGGTCTCGGTACTCCGTTACAGTTCTCGAATATGCGGCCGGACATTAGAATAACTTCACTTATCTTCTTTTGCATCAGGGCTTAGTAGTGACAGGCGTTTCCAAAATGTAAAGAAATCGAGAAGTTAAGAGGACATTGTGGCTAATAGATACCACATACTTATCTGGTAAGAAGTGATCAGTAGATTCTACATAGATACATACGGGCATAGATTATAATGCAAATGTGTGAATTTGGGTGTGTTGAAGTACGTGTGTGTGTTTGTGTGTGTGTATGTGTGCGGGTGTGAGTGTGTGTGTGTATCGTCTACATATAAAACTGTTAAAAAAAACTCTTAAACCAGTGAGATGACCTTGCATGATCATACTGCTAAAGGGTTTTAAGAAAATTAACCTTCTTAAGAACAAAATACCGAGCAAATCATTACCACACGATATTCCGATGAGTCTGTGGAACTCTTTCTTATAACAGAGGGCTTTCAACAGCGACAGAATAGAAACGATCATCTTGATGAATGATGGCCTGCGGTTACCACTCGTTCTTTTGTCACTTGTTAATAAGGACTGTAAAAAAAAAAAGAAAAAAAAAAAAAAAGTTTCGGTGACCCACTGTGACGATTTGACCTATAAGAGTCTGGAGGCATGGTAGCCATTAATCACTTTTAAGTCGCGGGTTAACCTAGTCACTAATCAAATGGTATCGAATTCCTATTCGACGACAAGGGGGAATTGAATGAAGTCCACCATAACGATTATTAGTTGTAGGCAATTACGGACGGTTGTCAGTAACATCGTTGTAAAGTGGAAGATTAATAGTTACTGCTGTTGAGTGCAATTAACAATAACGTGTCCAACCACAAGTTAGACTCTAGGGTTAGCGTCGGGCACTGGAATTATTAATGACTATTCATGATTGTAAGAAGGGGAAAACTTAAATTACTGTATAATATAAGTTGCATAGTTGCTAAAGAGTTTCAGATAACTTGTGTTTATATATATAAATGTATATATATATATATATATATATATATATATATATATATATATCTAAATATATATAAGTGGCAACAATGCCAGGTATATATACATTGCATAAGTTTTAATTTTCTTACTATCACGGGTGCTGCAAATTCCTTAAAAAAAACTATTGATATCTATATTTCTCGATTTCCTCATTCTTTCTTAGAGATCTTATCTACTGAAAGCCTTAGATCCGAAATCCCAGATAATACTGATAATAATGGCAATATAAAATATGAAGAAACCCTTTCTTCCGGTGTGGGATTCCAACCTGCGCACGACAGAAAGAGAGAAACGTAATTGCTGACCAAATATCCTGAGGGATACCTGATAGGAATATTAAACTAACAGATTTTTTAAGCGTAGCATTTTAATGGTTTCTTCGTAGCAATGTTAATCTAATCATAATGATGACAGCTTCAATACTAAACAACTAATCCGGCGTCGAATCTTAGAAAAACGATTGGAAAATAATTTATCCGATACTCTTTATCCTGAATTCCACAGTGATCGCAGATTTACAAAAAAAAATAATATAAAATACAAAAGGGTAATATCCTCAGTGGCTTCGACATTGTCCACATCAGCCATAAATAATCTAGCGTTCTTATTCGTGCTGACAATTGAGAAACCATAATAAAAGTCTTTAAGATCCTCCTGATTTTTACACCCCCCCCCTCCTCCTCCGCCCCTCCTCCTCCTCCTCCTCCTCCTCCTCCTCCTCCTCCTCCTCCTCCTCCCCTTCTTGTTTTCCTCTTCGTGAACTTTTGTTGGATGACTATTCCCAATAAAAGTCTTTAAAACTATTTCCATTTCGGCAATAGTTCCGGTTTCTTCATTCATTAGTTCCTTTACCTAAGTACATCAATACAGTACATTCCTTTTTATGTCCTCCTATACTGTCGAGGTAACTCAACAGGTTAATTAGAGCAGCTGAATTTCTGTATACATTTCCTCCTGTCTCTTCGAGATAACTCAGTAGAGCAGGTAATTCCATTTTGAATTCAAAGGCTATGCGACAAGAAACGCACCGAAGGAAAGACAAGTTATGCAGGAAAAAAAATGTGTGATTTTCCTGTCTGTTCCCCATCTGTTTCAAATCCATGATGACTGGACGCTTTCCTTCCTGTCAGTATGACTGCCATTACACGTCATTGCTGGCTTTCATGACTTGGAATTTTCAGTAAATCATTAAACTTAAGAAACTAGAAATATGAGTGACCGCATTGCTTCCATTTTAGAATGTTTAACTGTAACAAATCGTCTTTATCGTCTACAGTGGTACTTATGTCAATAGTGCCATGGCTGTAGTGTTAATTTTGTGCTAATGGGAATACCGTACTAGGGTCATCGTCTCCACATAAGCGCTTGCGCGCAAGCACACGCATAAGCATTCCGACATGTACGTGACTGGACCTCCTATCATATGTAGAACAAGTGACAATTCACTCGAAAATTTTGCTCACCTTAAAGATGGATGGTCTCAAGAGAGTTTAAGACTGTTCGTGAATCTACCCTTATTGCAATTTCCTTTGTACTACAGATTTAAAGGAAGGGAAACTACAAGCTTAGTATTTTAACTAGTAGTACGGTTCTCTTTATATGGGAACAGGACCTCACTAATGTATGCATTCCGTAACTAAAGCTTTCCGATTAAGGAAACAATAGGAACTATACATACATACATATATACATATATGTTATATATATGTGTATACATACATACATTTATATATATAGTATAAGGATATATACACGTACGTACGTATGTATGTATGTATGTATGTATGTATGTATTCAACTGTAGCGTCTAAGTCCTCTAATCATTGGAAGGAGACACCATATGATTACATTTATATTCTTATCAACCACTATCAACAAAAAGAATGAAGGAAAAGCGTCACCTTCTTCAATGGAGCATAGTTCCTCTCTCTCTCTCTCTCTCTCTCTCTCTCTCTCTCTCTCTCTCTCTCTCTCTCTCTCTCTCTCTCTCTCTGCTGTTGGTGAAGATAATTTCGAAAATGGGAGATAGTAAGCTGGTTGAAAAGTCACCGTTGGCATTAGAAAATGAAAACGGTTGTTACTTATTTATTTACTTATTTGTCTTTTGGAGGCTTTTTCTGTATGTTGTTCGACAGCGTCACTTTTTATGGTTTGGGTAGATGGGGGGAGAATTAGGCCGGTGAATGGAAGTGAGATGGAAATGACGCGCGTGTATGATTATACAGAGATGAAAAAATGAATGTTTTTATAACGAAACTACAATGAAGGAAACCTGTCGGTTGGTTAAAGCTCGGCATCTTGGCGGTTGTGAAATTGTATTCCTTAATTCATCCTGTCAAGATTAGTGATATTTGTGAAGATGAACCGTTCAATTTTCATATCATTCGTCCACAGAGTCACTGCAAGATTACAGTGAACGGA
>NC_087204.1:94297413-94304913 GCF_015104395.2 Macrobrachium nipponense
TTTCCTACAGATAGTAAATATATTTTCAAATCATTCATATTCTGTAGAATTGCTTGTTTACTAGTTTTACAGTCCGTGGATATCTGTTATTCAAAACCAATATTTGTTAAGCCTTGTTACTGCAGTTTTTTATTTTTTATATTTTGTGGCAGCCACAATGAGTGAATTCAGTGGTTATGTTGCCGGCTCTTTGTTGTGAAAACCGGATTTTACCTTCGATATCGCCTTCCGGTTTGTAAGGATGCGTTCTAGTGTCTCATGTGTTAATGATCTAATTAGATATCTCCCATCTTTTCTTCACAGTCGAGTTTTTTTTTTTTTTTTTTTTTTTTTACTGGATGCGATTTCCCCGAATGTGATCAAGGCCGGCTGAGGGAGCGAACGCGTTATTGCTTCCTTTAGTTTTGTACGATTATTTGTGCTTTTATCAAGGAAATGAAATTCATTCGTTTTTTTTTTTTTTTTTTTTTTTTGTCTATGAAAATGTGCTTTTATGTAAGTATTTTTTTTATGGAATGCAAAACTATTCAAAGATTTTTGTTGAAGTGTCCTTGGCTCTATCTGTTCATAAATGCATAAAGATGAACACACATAAATACAAACATGGTGCGTTTATGGGCGTGTGTGGGACTGTATGTATATGTATACATTTCAGACATTTAAGTATGTGCGTTTATGGGCGTGTGTGGGATGTATGTATATGTATAAATTTTAAACATTTAAGTATGTTCGTTTATGGGCGTGTTTGGGACTGTATGTGCATTTATAGATTATAAACATTTAAGTATGTGCAAACGCATTTGGTATCACACATAAGCTACCGAGATGTAATTCATTAAACGAGCACCAGTTAAAGCATTTTCATACCTCCGTATCAACGTGAAGTTTTATGAAGGAACCACAACACTCCTTGTCAAATACATCTCCTGAAATCCCTATCTTGTAAAAGCCGAACATCCTCAGAAAAATTAATTGAAATGACTTCGCATGAATGACTCGGTGTCAACTCGGATTGGAATTTCGTACTGGAAAATCCTTTAGAAATACAACAAAAGCTGAACATTTGATTTTAATTGAATCCCGTGAAGCGAATCACTTCGAGTTCCATCTATGATCACGTAACAGATGCTCCTGCGTGCTGTCATCGATCAGGATTCGAAGCGAATCTGATTCGGAACAGCTGAGTATTCGAAGCAGCGACGCCTCTTCTTAAAAGGTAGGCAGGTGAAGATCTCTGATATCGAAGCCGAAAATCGAAGAATAATGACATCGAGATGAATTAGAGGGCATAGCCTTAGCGGAAAGAGATCATACGATTCGAATCAGTATTTAATGCATAAAACTGAACTATCAGAACCGTTTAAATATGCGCATACACTAGGCTGCGGAAAGACCCAATTGACTTCCGTGTCAATATCAGCATAACTTCTTTGCGTCATTTTGTGGAAGGAAGAAAATAAAGGAAATGTTGGGGGAACGTACAACGAAAGGAAAAAATAAACTGATAAGAGTAAGGATAGGTGTACGTGCCAAGTTCTGGGCCGAGAACTCGTGACTGATGTTTACAATATTGCAAAGTAGCCTCCGGGATTGGTTAAAGAGGCTGGAAGCGTTTGTAAGAGGTGAAAGTTGAAAGTGAATGTTAGCAAGAGTAAAGCACTGAGGGTGGAAGGAAGCCAGGAAGATAGATAAACGAATATCAGTGTATACGGTAGAATGAGGCTGTCGATTCGTGGAGGGTTTTCAACACAAACGTAATCTATGATGATGGAATCAAGAAAAGGAGACTCACAGAATGGGTGAAGCGATAAAGTTAAAAAAAATGAGATTCTAATTTGAGTAGTCTAAATGAGAGTTTATTTCATTAGGTAAAAGTAATAACCAAACATATATTTCTTATTAAATAATTTGCTATTTAAACAGACAAACAAAGTCAGGGCTACGCATGATATCGTAGGTCTGCGCATGCGTGCCGGCAGGAGACCACGCACTCAAGTGTAGCAGGCTTCCATGGCCGTAGAATTGAATTTTCATGGAAAATTCGACCTGGGAAGACGCGCGACGAGGTCACGTGACCCTTGCTCACAATCGATCGGTTCCTGTTCAGAAAAATGCAAACAGTGAGGCTACCTTTTCTAGGTGTGATTCCGAAATTATCGAAAGCATCACTGGTCGCATCTACAATTTTACACTTAGTAAGTTTCAACAAATTTTGACAGCACAATATTTGTTTTTATTCATTAGTTGTTCGTTTTTATTCAGATTTAATCTGGTCTATTGACTCCGATATATTTGGCCGATGCAGTTCAGTGCTTCGCTCTGACACCGGATAAAGATTCAGTTATAACGATGCTCTGAAGTGACGCGCCATCTATAAAACGTAACACGGAAAAAAATCTACGAAACGGAACACTGGAAATTTACAGAGTGAAACGCGGAAGTATCTATATGAAACCGGGGTTTTACTGTAGACATGCAGCTGACCTTTTTATTGCGGTATAATGAAAGTACTCATCTTCTATTCACGCCTGGTTGAGGGAGACCGAACAGAAGAAAGTAAGGCTGAGAGGAGGCTGACCGATCCATGAACGCTCTGGAATGTTTGCTTGACGGGATAATCGATAAAAAAAGATGATCGCTCCTTCAGTGTCGTTTTCCCATGATTATTGTATACGACGGTCTGGTGGCGTTGTCTTCGACCCTCCACCCATTTTGATGAACAATAGTGATATCATCGATATTCCAAGATTATGAAATTATATTACGTGACTTATTTTCATTCATTACTCAAAGCAAAGAGAACTGGTGCGATAAAAAGCCCCAGATGCTGCCTCATCGGGTGAGTTCCTCTTGGCTTCAGAGTAGCTGTCGAACGGACGTTGACTTTTGGCTCTTACTGTACATCAGGCAATGTTGGCTTTACTTTGGAATACGGCACGATGAGGAAGCTACAATTGGGCATAATTTTACATCGTTTCTTTAACAAGATTTAATGATAACAGAAACTAATTATAGTAATTGTGGTGTACTTTCCTAAAATCCTCACGAAAGTAATTGAGCATTCTTTTTCCGAAACATGAAATAATTAAGCTAAATTTCTATTCCTTACTTTGCAATATACATAGAATAGTTTTGAACTGGACCAACGCATTAGTGAGCAGACATAATTGAACTATAAATGTCTAGGAGTGGTTCATTGCTTTACAAAAATAAATCTTAACGAAAAGAAACAGCACAAACTAGTGTGATTCAATCTCCTGAATATGTAGACAAGACAACCGACCATTTCATTTAACAGCAGCTGGAGATCTTCATCAGCCAGACTCTATAGTAAGCTTGACATCTAGATCACCTCCAGTTCAGTGGATATATGTAAACACTTCAAAGCATGCTAAGATATCATGTTGAATCTTAGAGTCAAGATCATGCATGGGATGCCAAGCATAACCGTCCCGTGTTCGTATTTCGGTGTTCAAACGCGAAAGGAGTTTAAAAAGAGAGATGTAAAGTAAAGGAAAGGAAGGAGAGTCTAAAATAGTGATTATCAAGTCCCGACTTCTGTTTATACCTTTGGGAGGACTCTTGCTAGAGCGAGAGAGGAGTTTATACATTGCTCTAGACTCAGATGAAGGAAGTGAAGAACCATCATCAGTGCAGGACTTATCTCCTGAAGCAGCTCTCCATGAAACTATTTATGCCTTAAAGAGCAGAAAACAACGTATAAGTGCTTTCTTCCTCTTCAAGAAAAAGACAATCTTTAGCCTCGAATCACCCCCAACGTTCTATGAACAAAAGTCAACATACCACAGATCAAATTTCCTCATTTCCGAAATTTCATGAACTACGCGGTATAAAGTTCTTACAATACATTTTGTTAATTACAAGTTTATTGTTGCTTTCAAGACGAATGAGAAAACAGTCTTCCAAAGTTTACTGAGTTCGAAAATTGTCTTTATTCTGATCAAAAGTTTTTGGCCACAATCTTGTAACAACAACGTTGCTTCCTAACCTCGAGCGCAGATCCCATGGTCCCGTTACCAAAGATTTCAAGCCTGACTTCTCCTAGGAGGGTGATACATTTATCCATCTATCTTTCAATTCTTCTACAATATATATATATATATATATATATATATATATATATATATATATATATATATATATATATATATATATATATATATATATTTTATATATATAGCGAATACCACAGGAAAATGATAGGCAGAAATCTAAGCGCTTTCGTCTTTATTAAGACGTAAGAGGTTGGATTTCTGCCTATCATTTTCCTGTGGTGTTCGCTTATTTAATGAAGCCACAGCATCTACTGTGATTTCTTAAGCATATATACATATGTGTGTGTGTGTCTTCAAAACTGAAGCCGCAGTTATCTTGCAACTTTTCTCCATAAATAATACGTATGTCACGCCATTTAGAGGTGTAATGCTACAGAATTGTTTCAGGCCTGAAGTTCCTGAAATTTAGGAAATGGGGCTGTAATATACATACATATATATATACTATATATATATATATATATATATATATATATATATAATATATATATATTATATATATATATTACAGCCCAATTCCTAAATAACTTCAGACCTGAATAATTCTGTAGCAGTACACCTCTTGATGGCGTAACCTACGTATTATTTATAAAGAAAAGTTGCAAGATAACCGCGGCTTTAGTCTTTGAAGAAGTATACATGTATATATATATGCTTAAAAATCACAGAGATGAACGTGACTCCATTAAATAAGCGAATGCCACAGGAAAATTACAGGCAGAAATCCACGCCCTTTCGTCTTTATCAAGACATCGTAATTGACGATGCCTTCATAAAGACGGAAGCGCTTGGATTTCTGCCTATCATTTTCCTGTGGTATTCGCTTATATCTATCTATCTATCTATCTATATGTACATATATATATATATATATATATATATATATATATATATATATAATTACCCTCTTCATTATGGTGTTTTAAAAGGCAAAATGACCTTTATAGCCCTTTGCAAAAAAATAAAAGATGAAAATCTAAATTGCTGACTCGGTCAATATTTAAGGCCCTCAAGTGTGCGTACTCCAAGTTTCACGGCGCTCGAGCCCACATGTCAGACTTGAAAGTTTGTATACAGAGATACATCATGATATTTGCTCTCCATATCCCCCACGGATTTCTCTTTTTCTACTAGATAAACAATTTTGCCCGTTAAGTGAATCATAGATATGTGTTCTTATGGGGCATTAATTTGTGATAATGATCGTTGTTTGTATTTAGTTAAATCAGTCTGAGTTCGCAATGTCTAGCTGTTTACTATATATCTTTTCTTGCTGAGTATGTTATTGGCTGTCTCTTTCAAGTTATTAATACATAACGCCAAGTCAAAAGCATTAAAATTCTTAGATACATTTACCCATATCAAATATATCCTTTGAAGGTTATAAAAGCGATTCTTTTTAATAATCCTAAAAACTACGTCACACATAAATTTTAAATAATTGAGACCTGTGAACTTAAAGAAACTGGAGCATTTGTGGCATTTAGGAGAGTGTGGTTGAAACCATAAAACTGTCAAATTAAATATCTTAAAGATTACCGCACAGAAGAGAGAGAAGAAAAAAGTGGACAGTTCTATTATCAGCCTGCCTTAATATCCTGAAAAAGCCATACCACCACGAACATGTTGGTATGTGTTGTGTACCGCAAGAAAATTCTGGAATTTGTAAGGAGAAACATGTTAATCTTTTAGGAATGACAAAAAAATTTATAGCAAGTTTAAATTAAAAATCTAAAATATTGGCTATCTCAAAATTTATAATTTTGTTTCAGTAGCCCAAATTTAGATGAGTTTTCCATAACATTAAAAACTTTCCATTTGTATCTTATTTTAGGTTTCCTTAAAAAAAAATTTCAGCACGTCTCTCTTGGACGAGGCATCCCAAGATCGACAAAAGATAGCGCCGTTGCTCTGTCACCTGTGTCGTTATCTCGAAGACGGGTCTTCGGTTAGCCCTGCGTAAATTACTGTCTTTTGAAAGGGCGTCTCCCATTCCCGAAATGCCACACGCGCACGCACATACGTTCACGTTCTCACGTACACACACGAGCAGCCGAGTCGGCTCGGCAGATTCGAAGGCCTGTAAAAAAAATATACGTCTCTTAATGATACGCATGTCGCCAGAAACCATGCACTCTTAAACCATACACTCTGAAATTGCTGACCACATGATTTTCCAAACAAAAATGCAATTTCTGTCAGCTGTCATTTTGATTACTCAATCATATTCGTTGGTGTCCCCAGAAATCGCGACTAAAGAATATGACTGAGTAATCAAAATGGAAACTGACAAAAAAACTGCATTTTCGTTTGGATGATCGTGTGGTCAGCAATTTCAAGAGCGTATGGTTTAACATGACCAGCCACGAACAAGGCATATAACTAGGCCCTATCGGAAAACCGCCGAATTTGTTCTGCACGTCTTTAGCCGGGTACCTGTGGCCACTACTCTCCAAAGCCCTAACGTCCAAGGTCCCCTCTGGAGAGAGAGAGAGAGAGAGAGAGAGAGAGAGAGAGAACCTTGGAGAAAGACCGCGGTCTTTGGCCAGCAATGAGACGGCCAACCGTTTTGGCCTTATTAGGGAGCGTGAGACTTGGGTCGTCCCTCGGATTTCCTCCTACGACCACGACGACCGAATCCTTCAGTCAGTCTGGTTCTAGGATTCCTGGAGAGAGGGCGTCGTTTTATTTACTCTGGCCAGGTTGCGCTCCATGACGGATGCTACTGATTCTGTATTCAAGGATGGGCTTGCGGTGTTTGTTTAGATAAGAGGCTAAATAAGTAGCTATGCATGACCATTGTTTAAAAAGATTTCTTATCATTATAATATTTGAGATGTTATAAGATTTAACTTCTGTACAATTTGCGATTCATGTAAAAAAAAAAACCATGTATTTTTCAATCGTTTATTTTTTAGTTTGTTTTGTTTGTAAAATTATTCAAGAATAAGAACTGGTTTTTACGTTAACAACGTGTTTGAAAAAAGACAAGCTCTTTTCTGTATATATATATATATATATATATATATAATATCTATATATATATATATATAATATATATATATATATATATATATGCTATATATATATTTATGTATATATAATATATATATTATTATTAATATTAATAATATATATATTATATATATTATTATATATATATATACATATATATATATATATATATATATATATATTATATATATATATATTATATATATATATATATATATCCGCATATACTACATACTTACAGTCAGAAGTTCAGTATCAAGCACTTTCACGATTTTCACGCATCATCGGGGCACAAATGCCTCGACGATGCGTGAATAAACGTGAAAGCGCTTGGCACTGAATTTCTGCCTGGCTGGTATATTCTCGTGGTATTAACTTCTACTAAAATCACGCACGTTGGATTACGCAC
>NC_087204.1:94309913-94317413 GCF_015104395.2 Macrobrachium nipponense
ATAAAAAATATGCACGTCAGGTCCGACAAAAGGGTCTGGTTTTACCTGGCTGAAGTTTTATGGTAACAAATTATTCATTCATAATTACTCTGAATAAGAGAAACTGGTGTTTGAAGTGATAAAAAAAGAGTGAATAATGAATGTTATGGAATGTACAGCACGGTGTTAATTAGCGTCAACAGAGCATTACTGAATGAATGTTTGCTCAACTAACTTTTAAGAAAACTTGTTTATATGGACACTTTCCCCTTATTTGGGTACAATCACGTGGCTCTAACAGAGCAATCATTTGTTGGTTAAGGCAATGTAACTACAAGGAAATGAAAAAAAGGCTTATTTTAAAACTAAAAATTGGTAAATAAATCTCAAATGGTCAGAAAACTATTGAGACATAGGGATTTTAATAAATAAGTCGATGTTGTCATTATTTACGCTGTAATTCACACACTCGATTCTTGAAACTCATTGTGACCCATTGTCCAGGTTAAATAAAGGCTTCAAAATAATGTTGAACCCTTGCTTCAATTTATATTATATATATACATGCATACATACATACATATATATATATATATATATATATTATATATATATATATATATATATATAATTAATATTTATATATTATATATGCACGTATGTGTAAATATATACATACACATTTTCTATTCAGATGTTTATTTAATTTTTATCAAGGAACTTGCATAGTCAATTTCTACTTATAGTTCCCAATAACATAAAGTTTGTGGACACAAAAACAATGAAAGAAAAAACTAATAATAAGTGAATAGTGATTTCAACGAAGATTCTGCAGTATCTGATTGGTGTAAGATCTTTTGTAGCTGTTATTTAGTCACATAAATGCCTGTAATTCTAACTAGATTTTGGTTGAAAGATGATTTTACAATTTGTTAGAAAGTTACCTGTTTTGTATTTTTCTTCTCTCTCTCTCTCTCAGGTCTCTCTCTCTCTCTCTCTCTCTTCCTCTCTCTCTCTCTCTCTCTCTTCTTTCTATATATATATATATATATATAATATATATATATATATATATATATATATATATATACATACATATATATATATATGTAATATATATATATATATATAATATATATATATATATATTATATATATATATTATATATATACTATATTAACAATTAATTAGGATATTAATTTTTCTTGAATACATTGTTAAATTGGTGCGAAAAAGAGGGAAAAAATTAAAAGGAACAGAAACATACATTTAAAAAAAAGTTGCATGGAGAACTCATAATATTAAAAGAGGTAAAAAAAAAAGATACCTCTCTTATTTCATTAAAAGTAAAAAAAAAATATCCTGAAATTTATAGAACCAAAGATGTTCATATGTCCATTTAGCTGCAGAAATTGAGAAATCTTAAGCCGCAGACAGAAGTAAATTTGGACTCTTCCATTTCAGTACCAGTGAATAAAGAAAATTGTTACTTGAATTTAATCGCTGTCATACATTCGTTTTAAATTAAAAAAAAATCCCGTTGACAGTTGATGTTTCAAATTAAAGGCCAAGCAAATGAGTATGTTAGTAATACATATAATGAAGAGAGAGAGAGAGAGAGAGAGAGAGAGAGAGAGAGAGAGAGAGAGAGAGAGAGAGAGAGATATCAGATCCCACTTTAGTGAAATGGGTCTTTAAACATTGTAAATGAAATCACTAACCAAATGAAGTAATAGAAAGGGGGGAGAGAGAGAGAGAGAGAGAGAGAGAGAGAGAGAGAGAGAGAGAGAGAGAGAGCATGTATGTGGAGTGCAAATATGGAGAACGGAATCGATTATTTACTACTAGTAACTGTTTATATCGTGTGGTTGAAATTTAGTATATTTAACCGAGCTCCATCTTCATAAACACCTGTCTGATGAAGTCGGGTTACAGGTCATTGATGGAATTTATACAATAATAATACGTACCTCTCATGAATTACTCTCTATTTTTTGTAGTTATATAACGTAAATACAAGTCTAATATGGCCATCAGAGGTACAACTCTATTTGTTTTTGACCTTATAAGCGAAAGCAGTAAGCCGAAAGGGGTGTTATCGCAGATTGGCTGAATGTTGTAGGTTGAATTACAAACTAGATTATTTTCACAGTCGCTTACTGCCTGTGTGTTTGTGTGTGCGTGTGTGTGTGAGGAGGATAGAGAGAGAGAAGGAGATGTGAGATGAGAGCGAGAGAGAGAGAAGAGAGAGATTCGAGAGATAGTTTGGGCTTCATGGGGTTTTTCTTTGGGGGCAGGGGTAAACAGTAAAGGGGAGATATTACGATGATATTCTTAACAAAATTTAAAGTTATTTCAAGTTTGTCTTCCTTTGAGAAGAGAATAACATGAGAAAACCATGATTAATTTATTAGACGCATCAAAATCTTTTTTCATGGTTTACAAAACATTTCACCACTACTCTTGCCAACAAAACACATTGATAAGATATTGGAAGTCTCTCTCTCTCTCTCTCTCTCTCTCTCTCTCTCTCTCTCTCTCTCTCTCAGGCAATCAAAACAGGCGTTTCGGAAGATGGACACTCTGATGCTCTATATTTTTATGTAAACTCTTTACTCACTTTTTGCATGAGACTAAGTTTTCTATAGCCCGAGAAATTATGTCTTGCAAGAGAAGTAATTGCTTGCTTTGTCCAATGCAACCAGCCACCGAAAAAGAAGATCTAAAAAAAAAAAAAAAAAAAAAAATGTTTTTCTGAACTGATATTTTCCACGAAGAGTCAAATGTCTGAAATCTTACCTGGATTCGAGAAAGTTCCTCCCATCAAAACCGTGGTTTCAAGCATTCCGAATCTTTAATATCTCTCTCGAGTCACTTTTTATTAAGTCCAACTTCCTTCATTAGCTTTCTAAATGTGTACCTTGGCTGTTGTGCATCACATTCAGATAAAGAAGCTTGATGGAAATGAACACTTATTTTACTGAAGATTTTTTCCATGAGATAATTCGAGGAAATTTGCGGAATTCTTAGTCGTATTCGATGGCATCAACTTTTCATTTCCTGTAATTTCTGGCGCCGCTACCAGGGTTATTAAGTTTGGCCCTTCCTGCTCTTAGGGCTAATTCCCCAATGTATTTTCTTATGTATTCCGACCAAGTCATACTGAAACTTATAATGTATCTCTGATACCTGTTTAAGAAAGGTAAATAGGTCACAATGAGGCCCTCGCGCCCTCGCGGTTCAGCCGAGGAAATAAGATGCTACTGAAGCCTGGCGGAAATCGGGCGGAATGGTTACGTGCATTGGCTGCAATTTATGCTTACAATTTGAGTTTCTTATTTATGATAACGGATATTATAATTATACCGCCTGTCTGTTTCTGTGTCAGATGTCTAGACAGATGATAAATCATTTTTGCTCGCATTAACCTTATTCAACCTCATTACGACAACCTTTCATGTAATTTCATTCGAGGTTTCGTGATTATTCTTCAGCCGACCCTGTCGAGACGATCAGAATAATGATTAGCATGCAAGCAGACTGGGGAAGAAAAGCCCAAAACATAAGAGAAAATACTGGAAATTGAAAGTTGAAAGTGTGATCAGATTTGTGAGAAAATGCACGATCATCACAACGATGACTCGATTGCCAGAAATTCAATCTCTCGTGACATAAAGTCACCAGGATGGTTAGACGTTCAGTGACCTAAGTTTCAAGTCTGGGAAAGTTGCCGGTTTTTTCAAGACTTCAAGGATTTTTATACAGATAATTCTATTCTGAAATATATAACGCTTCCAACGACTGATCGCACCATATATATATATATATATATATAATATATATATATATATATAATATATATATATATATATATATATATATATATAATATATGCAATGTATTACTACCCTAATACAATTCTCCTTGTTTTTTAATCAATTTGATAGCATTTTTCATTTATTTATTCATTAAATTATTAATTCATCTGTTTTTTTATAATAACGGATCTCCTCTTTCTGAATTTTCCATTACTTTCTGTCACTTCTTTCGAATAACACCATTTTCTTCAGTAGCTTGTTCCTATGAATGAGGTTCATCTTTTGGATAATAACGTTTATATATATATATATATATATATATATATATATATATATATATATATATATATATATATATGTATATATATCTATATATATATATATATGTATCTATAAATATATATATATATAATATATATATATAATATATAATATATATATATATATATATATATATATATATATAGTATAATATATTATTAATATATATATATACACATACATATAAGCTCGTATCCACAGACAGGCTACGTTACGGTTTCCAGGGAAGAAACCCCAAAAAGGGAGGAAAGACACCATTAGAGCTCAGTTTGAAACAAACTATGCAAATGTGGCAAGGGAGTAATAATTTGTAAGCGTAGAGCCCTAGTTTAGAACAGCGATTACCTGGAATATATTCACAGACATGAAAGCATTTTTTTTTTTTTTTTTGCGTCAAAGTCCAGATTTTTTTTAAAGCGATGGAGGTGAGATAACGGAGTCGCCTTGAAAGCCAATACCTTACATGGTGATCCCACCTTCTTCACCTCCTTGTGATGGATAAGCTTTTGTGCTTAAGTTGTTGTATGATTAGCTTTACCCGGTCATTCAACTGTTCTTTGGTATATATCAAATAGCTCCACATGCTGTGCTAGGGCAAAGTCACCTTTTACAAAATATGAATAATGTCTTGCATTAATTTATATGTAAATTACGTTTATAGAAACAGACTTGCTCATAGCTTTTGCTCCCCCACTAACGAAACTTTGTGTTTAACCAAGTTTGATCCCTTTCCCTATTTGATTTTATTTTACCTCATGGTGAAATTCAAGGAAATTTGGTATATTTCATGTCTAGTGTTCTGGTAAAGTTTTACGGTTTATGTTTGTTAAATGTTTTATCCACATTTTCTACTGCTAATTCCCAAAAAGGTTTGTGTATCACGTGAAGAATTCCTTCTATCAGATATGGACATCAAATGCTTACTCATATCCTTCTGTCTGTTTCTGAATGTCTTACTGAAATTCATCCTTCTGTCATTCAGCCTAATACTGCTATCCGATAATATCTGTACTATTAAAGTTTTTTTTATTGATAACCCAAGTAGCAGTGTAACAGAAATAGAAAGATATTTAAGGACTGCAAAACCAATATAAAATAATTAACACTTAAGGTTTCCAGTCCCACGACCAGTCTTTAAACCGTGCCAATATTGCATGATCTTGAATGTAATTTGTTTTGGCAACTACTCGTGTAATAACCTATAACTGTAGGCCATTAGAGTTGAATAGAGGAACCCATTGATAGATGGGAGAAGATAACTTATTTGATTGACCTCGCGTGAGTAATTATCCAGACTATATTAAAAGTTTCTAACTTTCCTTGAAGGGGAACAGGTCTCTACCATCTCTCGCCTCTCTGGCCCTCGTCGGAACTCTCTCTGCATCTTGAATAGTGTCCACGAAAGAGCAATGTCTTTCTTTCTGTATTTAGAACATTGTTGGCTGAGGATTTACAGTAGCTCGGACGAACAAAAGCTAGTCCATCTTTGACTTCTGCTTTTTTGCAATAACGTTAATTTTCTTACAGATGTTCACTAGATATTTGACAGGGAGACTTTTTAGGCTCATTTCAGTTCCAAGACAGTTTGAAACAGGAGGATTGAAAGTGGGATTAACATTGACAACCCTGGCTGAACTTTACAAAAATGAAAAAGAACGTTAATGGAACTTTTAGCAGATTCTGTAGTGGCCTGGAGAAAGTGTCAGTGGGTCACAATAGGGCCGAGAGCCCCTGGAGCGTATATGGGCTGGGTAGTGAGATGGGGGTTTAAGAAAAATGTTATGGGAATTACAAGGGTTAAGTTGGTGACAAATCTAGTTGATTTCATGCTCTCTGATTGCATGATGTGCTGAGAGTACTACGTGCTGGCTGCGAAAATGGTCATCTTCCTGTTTCCGGGAATGGTCACTTTCCCGTAAGGAAAGTCCTGGAGACGAATGGGAACCTGAGAACCGTTTCCAAAGTAAGGCAATCTTCTAACTTTCAAATATCGATATTATACGAGTAAGAGATCACGCGGAAGACTAGGTGCATTAGGCGCTCTAATCTTTTTTGGTACTGACTGCGCATGGTATAAGTGGAAATGTAAGTGAAATGGCCCAGCTCACGCCCTTCATTCATCTACAATACACACACACATATACATATATATATATATATATATATATATATATATATATATATATGTATATATAAATGTGTGTGTGTGTGTGTGTAACTGTATATCAAGCCTCTTGCCCGAACGGTAGGTGGCTAAAAAAAAAAAAAAAAAAAAAAAAAAAAAGACAATGGTCACATCTACATACATATTTCAACTGTTGGAACTAGGATGAACAACATGCGCAGAAACAATTCCAATACAATAACAATTTCATACGTCTTAACTGGAGATTCATCACTTGTATCATACAGGAATTCTTTCTCTTCCGGGGTATCAAGTTGTTTCCTTTCTAAAAACAGCTTTCACTCCATTTCTTCAGAACTTTCTCCTTTCTCCTAATAGTCCTACATTAAATACTGATTAAGTCATTTTTATATGCTAACACAGAAGCCTTATCAGCGAAGTATAGAACACTCCCATAAGCACACTGCATCATTAACTTTTCTCTCTTAAGCCAGCTATCTTACATCCTATTGAATTTCTACGCGACACTGTCTAGGTTATTTCATCCTCACTCCTAAAACTTTACTAACCACTAACCTATCGCCTCCGTTCTCTCCACTTGATCAGAATATCTCACAACTAAAGACTGTATCCCTTTTTTTCGATTACTCGGGAAGTATGCCTACAAACTACTTTGTTGTTGTTGCTGCTGCTAAAGGTGAGGCGGTAGGAGAGGGCTATGGAAGAACCTGAAAAAGTCTGAAAAAGGTATTTTGCGTCGAGTTAAAGATACCGGAATTTTATGATAGGATATATATGATTTATTTATTAGAATGAAAATGTAAAAAATAAATAATATGCATGTTAAACAGTACAGAAAAATGATCTATAATAAAGTATAGAGTATTCATTTTAATTTTCGTTGGTGAAACAAGGCCCTATTTGACCGTAGTTTTTAGCATGTTTTAATTTACGTTAAAAGTTAGGAATATAATGTTTACAACTTATGCGTGAGGGGAAAATCTTGCATGCACGTCCCAAGTAAGCTGGAGGTCGGGTCACACCTTGTTTATTCCTACATTTCTAATCCTTTGGGTACTTCTTGCTACATAGATGTTACAAAAGCAATTCAGCTTAACAGCTACAACCTGCGTAAGTTCATTTGCATGCAACCTCCACATCATTAAGGAGAGCTGGTTCGAAAATCCCTCCTTACTTTCAAATTTTGGCTTTAATTATCATACAATTTACCCTTCAAAATGTATATATACACTCGT
>NC_087204.1:94319913-94324913 GCF_015104395.2 Macrobrachium nipponense
ACACGGTTGAAAACCAGACCTTTAAAACTCGTTGAGAAGATACACTTCTTATTCTTTAAAACAATTCATCTCGTCTTCATTCATAAAGCCAAAGAGGTCTTCGAACGCCTGAGAATAGTTTCATGTTCATATATGTTTACTACAACACATATATCACTGAATAAAATTCTTCAGGTTCATTCCTCGCGTATAAACGTTGAAATTGCGGTCTATCTGATAATATGAGATATCGAGATATAATCGAATGAGTCTACAAATGCATACAAATGGTTCCATGGGTATAGACAGACAGCTAAAAGTCACAATTACAGGTAAAACTATAAATATCATTCACTGGTAGATGGACTAACAGATAGTCCAGGAAAGATACAGATGAATATATATATATATATATATATATATATATATATATATGTATATATATATATATATATATATATATATATATATATATATATATATATATATATATATATATATATATATATATATATCTATATATGTGCTATTTAAAAACATATCAGTTACAAACAAGACAGATAAACGATAGCTATAAATTATTAATGTAACTAGATAGATAGATAGACAGATAGGTTCAAACTGTTCCAAGATAACTCATTCTCTTTGCAGGACAATGAACGCTGCTCGGACCTATCGGTCTGGACCGTCACGGCTAACGGGAGTTGAAAGCAAAACTCCGTGACGGATTATTAGATTTTTTTTTAATTTTTTACTTTTTTTGGAAGAGGTCAGTCGGTCAGGGGTTGTGACTCTTCTGCTCTAGATCGAACAGCGCGAGTGCACATACGAAACAACTTTTTCTGTGTGGGTATGAATACTACCCCGATTGGCCGGTCTTGGGCATGCATGTCACTGGAGGAATGATAAAGCTTGGGAAAGTCACCTGCTTTCTTTGTCCGTTATTTTCCTTCTCTCTCTCTCTCTCTCTCTCGTCTGTCTGTCTGTCTGTCTCTCTCTCTCTCTCTCTCTCTCTCTCTCTCTCTCTCTGAATAACTGCCTTCCTTCTGTTAAGTAAATCTCTCCCTCTCTGCGCACACGATGTCTCCTCGGATGGACTAATAAGTTTTTGAGACTTCCTAATCCTTGTAACTCCTTGTAACTCTCTCTCTCTCTCTCTCTCTCTCTCTCTCTCTCTCTCTCTCTCTCAGTAAGAAACGTGTTGCCTACAAGAGCATGTTTCAACTAATAACATCCTTCCTTCTGTTAAGTAAATATCTCTCTCTCTCTCTCTCTCTCTCTCTCTCTCTCTCTCTCTCTCTCTCAGTAAAAGAGACGAGTAGGCTAAGAGGGCATGCTTTAGCTAATTACATCCTTCACTGAGAGAAACAAGTTGCTTCAGAGATTATCCTTTAGCTATTACCGTCCTTATACCTATATTAAATAAAGGCTCTCTCTCTCTCTCTCTCTCTCTCTCTCTAAAATGAATTAAAACACTTTTAGAACTCTTAGAAGTCTAACTTAATTAACAAAATAATTATCTTCAACTAAACGGTTTCCCAAATATCAGGTCAATGTAGTACATCCCAAATTTTGCTGTTTGGCCTCCATGTGACTGCATTAAAGAATTGTTCATCAGTTTAAGGTTTAAACTAATGAATAATGCTTTATTTGTAAACTTACTTTAGATAAGAATTATATAAAAGCGGGAAAGAGGAAATGGTGGAAATTTTAATAAAAAAAAACATAAACTTGAATTTATGGTTTTACCGATGTTTACCTTCATAAACACATAAGTCTTGATGAGTTTTCTCAATGTTGACTTAACTCTTCAACATTAGTTATTTTTTGGTTTTACTGTATTATTGGTAGCATACACTTTCTCTCTCTCTCTCTCTCTCTCTGTGCTGGTCACTTTTTTATCAGATTCGTTAAGAGAGCATTGTAGTCACATTTATATATATATATATATATATATATATATATATATATATATATATATATATATATAATATATATATATATATATATATATATATATATGTGTGTGTGTGTGTGTGTGTGTGTATTATATATATATATATAATATATATATATATATATATGGATTTCGTACAGCCTCGTCAATATGCCCTTTTTTTCATAATTACAGGTACGTGTAGGTAGGAGGAGGAGGGAACGAAGAAGAATTTATTGATGGTAATGATGATTGGAGGAGTGGTGCATCGCTCCCTACGTGTTTATCAGCTGTGACAAGAAACTGCAAATGATCTAGTTTTATGTCTTTTCCTTACTTTCTTCTTCTTCTTCTCCTCTTTTTCCTTTCGTAGGAATTGTGTTAATCGTGATGAGCATTCGTCGTCATGCAGGTCGCTTTGTCTTCTGCTGCATCTGCTCGTCACGTTCGGTCCTTGATGTAGTTTGGAAAATCGTTTTCGTTGGAATCACGGTGAAAGCTGACTTCACTCCAGATTATTATTATTTTTCTTTCTGTCAGTGAAGTATTCAGTAGCCATTCTGATTATACCAGAGGCTCATTCTTGACTAATCTCTAGGTGACAGTAATTATTCTAATGATATTGTGAGTTGAATTCTTCGTTTTAAGTTAATGTCTTTGTTTTCCTAAGTTGTACAAATAGGTCAACTGCTCATCGTATGTGACTGCTTTCCGGGTCCTTATATATAAAAACGTGAACTGTTATAGTAATAATATAATAATAATAATAATAATTGTAGTTTCGGCAACCTCAGTTCCAGGAATTTGAGAGGAGATTAAATTGAAGAACATGAAAATAAGGCAAAGCGTAAAATCCTCCTGATCATTCACGTGGAATACGCCTATCCAGCCATGCAAGAAACAGATCACCCAATGACCTGTAGTCAAAACAATTACAGTTTTGGTTTCATTGTCACTGCGATGACGAATCACCTCTGGCAACTTGGATTATATACATTTTGCTTTCGAGTTAAGGATTAATATCAGATTTACAACACTATTTACCGCTCCCTTCACGGTAAATAGAACAGCTGTTACTTTTGAAGGAAAATTTTTTGCATTAGATTTGGTCATTTACCATGAATTGGAAAGCAAGATTGCCAATGATTAACTGGTAGCCCGATAAGCAATATCAACTTAGTAAATAAAGGAAAGGGCAAGTGGCTTTGTTCTCATTACATCATAGTATTCAAGGATGACCACATCTTTCAGACGCTTAAAGGGTTTGATGATAGTTTCTTGCTACCTAGAGCAAACCAGTGAACGCTTCCTTGAATCTATTAGTAGAGCTTGTTTATTTGGAAGCGGTATTACTACGGATGACGCTGAATGATTTTTCTTGGCTACAGCCTGGACCTCGCCAGTAAATCCCATAAAGACATGCAACCATCATACAAATAGCTCAGAATTCTTAAATTTACATATACCCCGACATGTACCTGTACGTGTACATATGAGGAAAAATATGAGGATCACTAAGCGACCTTAACAATATAGTAAATTGTTCGATGGCCTCAGACTGAATGTCATCCTCAGCTTTTCAACAGTATATCTCTAAAATCTTCTGAGTTTCGTTTCATCCAGAAACATTCTTAGAACCGTCACTGATGGAACGGATTTCGTCTAATTGAACATCATGTATTGATTAGATTGCCCTCAACTTTCAGCTCTTCGTCAAGTAATTGAGATGGAGGACCGACTCCCAGACAAAAGGGATCTGGGTTCCTGAAGTGAATGTAATCACGTACATGATAAAAAAAAAATTATTTGTACTCCTCTACACTATTTTTTTAGAGGTAACAGGAATCAATAGCTGGGAATTTCTGGAACTGTCAAGTGCTGCCAAATTCATTCCTGATTTTGACATAAAGAGTTTTCTATTAAAACCTTATTTTTATGGGTTAAGCCAAGTACTTTGTAAGGATGATTGCTTGTTCATTTTTAATTCTAAAGAATCTAATGGAGCAGTGTGAAGTCAGTTATGACAGAGATTAGCTCTTTCCTCCTTTGGAGTTTGTACTTACTCAGATGATGAATGAACCTCATAATGCCTGGAACCTACTTAAGAAGATAATTGCCTTCAGACGAAAACCCCTGTAGGCGTTTAATGACTTTTGAGAAGGTGAATAATTGCCAGCCATATCTGTGTCCTGCCCAGAAAACAAATTGAGTGTGTAAAGAATCACAGGAAATGATCGCCATTATTCTGTCGAAATCGGCGATCACCGATACTCATAATTTAATGGCTAACTACTTTCCATCTCAGCGCTGCTATGGAAATCTCTTGCATCATCAGCTTTCTTGATCAATGTAACCTTCCAGCATTTAAGAGGCTGGTCTGCCATTGCCTTCGGAGTCCCCACTTTCCCTTCCTCTTTTTCTTCGGGCCTGGGCTAGATAAAGGCGTTGGATTGGCTTTGTATTCTAAAGGTTTCATTACCATACCCTGGCAATCCACCTTCAAGAAAGCAGACTCGTTGCTGACCCGTAAGTTTCCCTTACGACGCTCCCGATTGGCTGTTGATAAGCCAATCACACGACTGGAAACTCTCAGTCTCTCGAGAGAGTTCACATGGGCAGGATGTATGCTCCACCTCCCCTGAGGGATACTTTTGAAAGGTATCCCTCAGGAGAGATGGAGCATACATCCTACCTATGTAAACTCTCTCGAGAGACTGAGAGTTTCCAGCCGTGTGATTGGCTTATCAACAGCCAATCGGGAGCGTCGTAAGGGACGGGCCTTGACATTAAATGCACGGTTGATGTGAACCTACTATAGTAGAAAATCTTAGCTAAATACAAACAAGACGATTTCAAATACGATCACTGAAACAGTGATTTTACAGGACTACTAAAAGAGTTATATTGTGTACAGTCCCTTAATTTTCATGTAGACTTAAAGAATATGAGTGAAATATACTGCCAAGAATGTGGATGACGTATTCCACCCAATAATGTAAAAGATATAAGTAATCCGCGACTGAAGGATTTTCCGGCTCTTTAACCACATATACTTATCTCCAGTCCGGTCCCTCCCCAGTCTTAG
>NC_087204.1:94327413-94349913 GCF_015104395.2 Macrobrachium nipponense
TAATTTTTTTCGTCGAAATTGAAGAAACCGACATCGCTTTGTTTTGGAAAGCGTCGATAGCAAGAACCCAACCCTGCCGTGAACAGTGAGTTAAGGTTTCTAAGATACTTTTAATGCGTTTGTAGATAACAGGGGAATTAGGTTAATGTTAAACTGTTGGTATTATCAATCTTCGACTTCAACGATTTGTGGATAGAAAGCACAATATGAGTGAGAAAAATATTATTAAGCTTTTTTTTTCTTACCTAAATACTATATGTGACATCGACGATAGTAATCCAACCGAACTAGCGAAATGAAAGCCATGAGTCTGCTGCGAGGGTGGGGCAAACTCTGTGATATGCTAACCTTATAATCACTCAAGAGCGTCTCAGTGGCGTGGTCGGTTTGGTATTGGCCTACCACCTCGGTGTCCGCTAGTTCAATTCTCGGGCGTTCCAATGAGGGTTCAGAGATGTGTATTTCTGATGATAGAAGTTCACTCTCGACGTGGTTCGGATGCCACGTAAACCCGTTGGTCCCGTTGTTGAATAACCACTGGTTCCATGCAACGTAAAAACACCATTCAAACAAACAAAATATAATCACTCAAAAGAGGAAATCCTTATTGGTTTTTATTTTTTGACGTGTTGATTGTCTTTCTATAATATATTCCAAAGTTCAAATTCCTTCGCCTTGACTTGAAACACAAAACAGAATTACTCTCGTGACGACATTTAACGATTTTTGTTAAAATCGAAGGAAACGTGACATTGCTTTAAAACTAGTCTACTTCTGGAAAAGAAATTGGGGTTTAAGTTAAAAAGAACTAACAAATTGCGGCTGTGGCATTTGTAGAATTATAAATCATTTATATCATCCTGAATTATCTGACTTAAAGCTATTCAAAGAATTGGTTCGACTTGCAAGTTTCAGAAAGGAAACGGCTGAATTTCCCAGTACACTTTTGCCGCCTATTGAATTAATCCTTGACATGCAAAGTGAAGTCCAGGATTTGATAGCTAATAAAAATGAATTAAATAGTGTTTTTATCATTTCTTTATTTTATTTCTTTGATGTTCATGTGGACGTAGGTCAAGATAGATTTGAGTGATAATCCGTACCCACTCTCCCTGTGAGCTACAAATTTGGATTTTGGGGGCTGAGCTCATCTAACTGCTGAGATGTCATCAACCACTTTCTTGTGCCCATTTGTCCTAACTTGGATGGAGAGGCGTTTGGTCGCTAATCTAACGTGTATAATCAGCGTTTAAGACCTTATGCCAAAGCGCAATGACCTTTTTTTTTTTCGAATGCGCGTGACATATCTTTAAACGTCTGAATCAAGTGACATGAAAATATGCGTCGAGAAGGTATGGCGTAGACGAAAGCAGTGAGCCATGAAATTGAGCAAAAATAATCTCGTAAAACAACTTTGCACTCGCTTTGCTTTTCATTGATCATCGCGAATAATTGATAGTAATAAATTTGTGAAGCATTTAGATGACAAGCTGGAGGACTTTGAAAGCTGCGCTTGAGGGTTGAACTTGTAGAAGCTTTCATGTCCAATTATTGTTTTTATAGATCATGACAGAGGACGCTGGAAATCTTCTGGATATATAATATATGTGTTTGGATGTTTTTGGGTGAGAATGGCGATGGGTTTTGACGCAAGGTGATAGCAACAAATGCCGATATTGCTAGTAAATGTATTGCTTGTGCGTGGGAGTTAATCCGACCAGAAGCAGAGCAGCGGTTATTGCGGTTAACGATTCGAATCTTGTATAAAAAAGGGCTTTGAAAGTAATAATGATCTCCTTTTTTTCATTTCTGTAAGCCAATGAAAAGCAGTTAAGTTTTGGCGATTAAATCTAGGGGTTTAACTTATCACGGTAAACAACCACCTTTTTGCGCCTTTGTTTTTTTTCCTAAGTGTACCCTAACTCTGCGCTCCCTGTTACCCAAGTGGAATTCGGACGTGATTCGGGCGGGAAATACTTTATCATCTGTAGAGGCCACACATCTTCGTGTTTTGTCACAAAAATTGACACAGATATTCATTTAATGATAAAAACCACTTTTGGCTGTTGGATTATTTGCACACATCGTGGATACTCAGCGAAGCGACTCCTTTGTGGTCATCTTGTTTTAAGACAAATGAACCCAATTTTACGGACAGAGATGTGGATTGCAAACGTCATCCCTTGGTACATTATATATTAAACATGGTACATCATATTAAAATAGTACATGAGCTGTATGTGTTGAGGGGAGGGTGATGTATACAGTAAATCTATATAAGCCGTACTTTGTAAAAAAAAAAAAAAAAAAAAAAAAAAAAAAAAAAATCTGACGTAAAATATGAGCCTGATAGCCACTTTTTTTTATTTGTTTTTTTTTAGGGTCGCAAGAAAAAATACTAAAGTCTGACGACACTGTATGCCCAATAAATCTTTCGGATGAACTTTGCAGATGATTTATCTGCTTCAAAAGCAAATAGAGCATCAAACTCATCAAAAGGCTCAGAAAAAGTTAGTAGGTAAATACTTTATATTTAGAGTGTGAGGCACTAATATAAAATCATGTCACTGATGGAGCGCAAGCATGAGGGATCCACTAAATCTGCGTGTGCACACGCGCGCGCGCACACACACACACACATATATATGTATATATATTATATATATATATATATATATATATATATATATATATATATTCAATAACTGAACAGTATTCACTAATCAAAAGTAACTCTTATCGATCCAATTTTCTTATTTAGGCCTAAAATACATTCTAGACTTCAAGTTTAAACATACATGAACGTGTATTACTGTGGTGACTCTCTTCAATCCAGGTATCATTTCTGTGACTGTCCAGTTAATCCAAATATCACAATAGTGACTGTCCCTTTTATCAAGGTATTCATTTGTTTCATTTGTTTGGTTTTATGTACAGCCCTGCAGTTACTGTCCCTGTTATCCAGCTGTTACTGTGAGGACTGTTCCTTTTTTATCCAGGTATGATTATGGTGACTGTCCCTTTTATCTAGGTATGACTGTGGTGACTGTCCATTTTATCCAGTTATTACTGTGTTGTCTGTCCTCTTTATCCAGGTATTTCTGTGGTACTGTCCCTCTTATCCATTTATTACTGTGCTGTCTGTCCTTTTAATCCAGGTATTATTAGCGACAATTTTCATCCTGTGCAATCTGTAGTCCTGGTTTACTACCTTTGGATTCGTTGATTTTTCCACAGTAAAGCAAACACGCCTCATAATCTCAAATGTATGATAAGCAAGAGAAATGCAACTTATTATAAAAATGGGAAGAGTTTTTTATTTTATTTATACACGACGTTTAATAAATTTTACTTACAGAGTTCATATTACGAGTGATTGACATGCGATACTAATTAAACTTCAGTGCGCTACCTGCTGGTGTTATCAAGTTTTAAGTGTATTATCCCTCCAAACGTATAAAACTAACCTTTTACGATTTTTGTATTTTATTTGCTCAAAGGATTCCTGACCTCTATAACTGAGCAGAGGGGAAGGAATTAATAGCAGCTTTCTTTAATGTTATCGATATTTCACTCAAGACTCAATTCAGTTATGTATGATCTTTTGAAATCCTGAAGATTAATACCAGAATCGTTTCGCTTGTGCGAATATTGCACATTCGCTTTAATGTGTAATATTCGCTTGTGCGAATATCACACATTAAAATTGCCGCTTCACTTTCTTAGCTAAAATATTAAAGGACTGGCATTTAAAAATTTACTAAACCTCAAGAATTGGATATTTAATAAGCCAAAGGCGCTGTATTGTACTGAAAGAAGTTGTACTCCTAAAACTCTTGGAGAGAGCATCTTCGTGACCAGATTTTCTTTCTTCCATCAAGATCGATCGAGACAGGTCTCCATTCATCAGGCTATGAACTTCGTAAGGAATCTTGCAGTCCACATTACCCTAAGAATATTTTAGCGGCGCCATCTCGGTCAATCAATCATATTTGGTTATTTCTTTAGTGTTTTTAAAACAGTTCTTTTATTTTACACTAAATTTTGCTCCATATGACGTTGACATGTGTCACGTATGTTCACATATATTTTTTGTTCGTGTATATAATCGAAATCAACGGCATTTAGGGTTAAATATTGCGGAAGTTTTTGTTACCATTCACGTGCAATATCCATTTCATATGAAGAGAATATTTTACCAGATTATGAATTACGACCTCTATAAATGATAGCAAATCACGGTTGATTTATATAATTTAAGATCAAATCTGATAAAGTTATTGGTACCGTTGTATTTTTGACAGCACGAGGGTCGTGGTCAGTGACTTACGTCGTTGCAACTTTGGGAGAGAGTCGTTGAAAGAAAGATTAATGAATATGAACCCAGCAGAAAAAGAAGCAAACTTTTCTTTTTCTTTTTCTCAAGGAATCGACCTAATTGTACCTTTTTTAGACGAGAAACGAAGATCCAAGAATGTCCGAAACTTGAGGGCTTTAAAATGTCACTAGACCACATTCCCCACTCCCCCCAACTTTTTTTTTACGGAAAACATTCAGTTATGGCTTTCTCTGCAAAGTGGTATGATCGAATTTATGAAGTGCACAGACAGACAGACAGACAGACAGACAGACAGACAGACAGACAGACAGACAGACAGACAGACAGACAGACAGACAGAGATTTTTAGCTGTAGTACTTATTTACCGATAGTATCTGCTAATGCGTTTCATCTTACGTGTGTGAAAGCTTATTGATAACAGAAGCAGAAACACTCTCTCTCTCTCTCTCTCTCTCTCTCTCTCTCTCTCTCTCTCTAATATGGTTATGAAATTCAGAGCCGTGGTTGACTCAGAACGTTGAACCAGTTTTCGGGTTTCTCGTTTTCAAACATTCTTCGGATGTTTAAAGGTCAGTTGTTTTTTCGCGCATGTGGAAATGAAGCGATTTACGCATTTTCGTTTCCATATTTTTACGCTACTATGTTATTTCGTCGATAAGTTATAACAGCTTTATTCTTTTACTAGGCAAAATCTACTATTTTTACCATAAAACCCTTGTGTTGGTTGTGAACGCTATATATATATATATATATATATATATATATATATATATATATATATATATATATATATATATATATATAAATCGAGCTATAAATGTCCTTTAATATCTAATTCTCTACCTCGGAATTAATATATTTTACATATGCTTAACCGAAGGGGAATTTTATTAGGCGATAATAGAATTGGTGGCGCCCAGGCGCGAACCCAGGACACCATTCAAATCCAGGAACGTCAGTGAAGCTTTTACCCACTCCACCACGTTCCTGGATTTGTATGGTGTCCTGGGTTCGCGCCTGGGCGCCGAACAATTTTATTATCGCCTAATAAAATTCCCCTTCGGTTAAGCATATATGAAAATATATTAATTTCGAGGTAGAGTGAATTAGATATTAAAGGACATTTGTAGCTCGATGTATGTATATGAATCACGGTAATGTGATATGACTTATATATATATATATATATATATATATATATTCTATATATATATATATATCTATATTATATATATTTACAAAATCTAAAAAAGATATTGTTGAAACTTACTTGGTGAAAGATAGCTCTAGGTTTTTAAGATTTTGTCAAAACTATATAGTGAAATCCGAGATGTGTAATTATCTTAGCTGTCATTACTTGAAGCGTTATCTTCTCAAGTCAAGACACAACCGCTCTTTAACCACCTAATTATGTTGTTCTCTAAGCACGAATTCCGTTGTCATCAGAATCTCTTATGTTAATACTCGCGCAATATTCTGCCGGAATTCTCAGTCAATTCGGTCACCCACCGAACAGCGTGATGCTTTCTTTAGTGAAGTTCGTGATTATTATTAATTCAAGCGGTAGCGAGGGAGACAGTTCAGCCTTCGCTAGACATCGGGAGCCAGAAAGAGGTGAATTTGGCTCCATAACGGAATCTCCGTCGCACCTGGACTTCGTTCCTGGAGATAAAGTCTTCCCGTGGATAGCAATTGCGCCCCGAATGAGTGTAATCTTCCGCCAAAATTCTATATCACAGGGGAAGGTCACCCGACCCATCTTACGGTACCAAGGAAGCATCGCGTGTCTCTGCCTTGTCTTATCTCGTTACCTCTTCGCCCAGCCTCACTCATTCTTTTATTTAGCTTTTAATGTTTTCTTCATTGTTTATAATACTTCCTTAACCCTCTTTAATTTCTCTCATTTTTCTTCGCTTGTCGTAATGGCTATTTTCAATGTTATTTCAGATTTTTCTAAGATACCATTTTCACGTTTTTCTTTATCTTTCTTTTTCCTGTATTGAGTAAATTTCTTCTTTCATAATTCCAGAATGCGACGCGGATAAATTGAATCATTCCTTTTATAGATTTCAAGTAACTCAGCATCAATTTTCCAAAAATAGTCTGAATAGGTTTGGATATAAATATCTTTGAAATATTTTCAAGTTCTTCTCCCGTAAAAATTGGTATGGACATCAAATTTATGTTTTTATCTCAAATTGAACGTTCTTGTACAATTACGGGAAAAAGTGATGGGCATTGCATGAGGATTGTACTTACCCGTGAGAATAATGGAGTCATTTCCTTTCCATGATGTTACAGATCTTGCATATTTGCCTTGACTTTCAATTTCGCGAGCAGTCGCTGACCCTACGGCGAATCCATATTTCTGAGTCATGGTTGTAAACTAGACGCTTCCCGAGCATCGAAGGTTTCACTAACATATGTCCCTTTTCCTGTCACCTCGCCGGGTATTATTACCATTTTCTGGCTTAATTATATCGTCAGGCTAGTTTATGTAGCAGCCTCTGTTCTTCTGTCACCCCCTACACCTTTCCCCTCTCCTTCCAACCCAGCCTCCCCCCTCCCCTCCTACCTAACATTCCTACGATCAGTTCACGCCAAAAAAGACAAAAACGTGATGGCATGCCAGAAGACTCACTCTCTCTCTCTCTCTCTCTCTCTCTCTCTCTCTCTCTCTCTTGCACAGGAAAGTCCTCCTTTTCTGTCAAGTCACTTTATCATTGCCATAATAACGTCGCTGCCATTACTCAGATCGTGAAATGAACTCTATAAGGACAACAAAGTATATTAAAGAATTCAATTGCCTCTGCTGTTACAGCCTCTCGAAATGCAGGAGATCCTCTTCAGAGCTGCGCTCAGATGACAGATAAAATCACTTTTAATGGCGACACGAAAGGAACCGTATATGGACATAGAAAAAAAAGGTGCAAATAGATTTGTACATAAAAGTTAAGTCTAAAATACAACAACTTCACTGTTTTTCTTTGGCATAAATACTTTTCATGAGAGTAAACATTGCCGGCTGTCGGAACATTCTCATCGATTCCTTAATGGGTGATTACCTTGTTACCTTGTTTATGGTGGTTACTTTTTCTGAGCAAAAGACGAGGACCGGTTTTATTCCATCCATGCGTCTCCCTGTGTTTTTACGCCACGCGATATTCCGTATAAATACAAAGAAAGTGAATATTAAAGATTAGCATTCCCCCAAGCAGTTACGTTTACAATCACAGGTCTTGGTGGGAAATGAACTCCACGTATAAGACATTTCTGTTTCTTAGTGGTTATTTTTGTAGATATTTAGTTATGGCTTGAACAAGAGTGCTTCTAAATTTGTTCCTATATTTTGATACGTACATTTGTGTCTCACCTTAATTCTTGTTTGCTGCGGAAAAGAATTTAGAAAACACATTCAGGATCTTTGCATGGCACACAAAAATAGTTCTCTCATAAATATGAAAACTTTGCTGTTAAAATGTTTTATTGAATACATTTGAAAAGACAAAATTTTGCATTATATGGCGTTATTTTGTTGAGAAATACCTATATTTTTCACAAAATTGTGAGTACTTTGGTCTTCACATATGACAGAAGCCTTTAAGTATATAACTTAATAAGTAAACAAATAAATCCATTGAATAACGTATTAGCACAGAAGTAAAGTAGATATTTAAAGTTTGAAATCCACAATCCCGTCAATTCCGTCCACATAAAATCTTCCTGACTCGAAATGCTCTGATTGTTGACTGACATTCTGTTTGTCTTCCGTAACTAATGTCGGTTGTCGTTTTACCTCAGTAGATAACCAGTCACCGGAGAGCTAAGATTCCGGGCCTAAATATGGAGTTTTTGGTTGTGTTAAAACCACAAAATTAAAACCGAAGCTGCTCACGTCTCAGAGTCTGGTAATTGAATTTTCCGCTTCATAGGATTAAAAGTTGTATTACTTGGCTGAGTTTATTTTACCCGGGTTTGGTTGGGGACGGCTGTGACTGGGGATATTGGGGATATATATATATATATATATATATATATATATATATATATATATATATAATGTGTGTGTGTGTGTGTGTGTGTGTGTGTGTGTGTGTGTATGTGTGTATATATATATATATTATATTATATATATCTATATATATATATATATATATATATATGTGTGTGTGTGTGTGTGTGTGTGTGTATGTGTGTATACATATATATATATATATATATATATATATATATATATATATATTCTTTATATATCAACTATCCAGAGTTTAAGTAAATATTGTTAACATTTGAGCAAACCACTCTCGACGTAAGCACCCATTTTCTTCATGTCAGCTTTTCATTAGTCGTTATTTTTAAATATATCTGTAAAAACTTATGAAGGTATGATAAATACCCTCATTTATGATAATAGTAAATAACAGGTTTTCATATTTTCATATTGAATTACATTTTTTTTTTTTTTTGTATGAGTGCGGAACTTTTAGCGGTTATGCTTTGTTATGCTATAATACAACTAAACATGGCGGAAGCTCCCTGGGACGCCTGTTTAGTACTATTGTAGATTCACATCAACCTTGCATTTGACGTTTAAGCCAGTCCTTTACGACGCTCCTGATTGGCTGTTAATAAGCTAATCATACGACTGGATGTATGCTCCACCTCTCCTGAGGGATACCTTCCAAAAGTATCCAGCAAGAGAGATGGAACATACATCCTGCCTATGTGAACTCTCGAGAGAGACTGAGAGTTTCCAGCCCTGCGATTGGCTTATTAACAGCCAATCAGGAGCGTCGTAAGGGACTGGCCTAGTGCACGGTTGATGTGAATCTGCTATAGCTCCACGGGATCAAAGTATCATATACACCCATTTCTATTTTGTGTGGTTGACAATTTATGTTAATAAACGATATCTTCGTGCGGCCGTCTACTTGACATCTACCATACGGTGGTTAGTATTAGCAAGGTCTAGAGGGTATACTCTCTAGACCTTGGCATTAGCACCTCGGAGTAGGTAACGTGATGATAACAAGTCGTAGTAGCACCAGTTATGTTTACAGTTTATATTTGAAAACCAAATCTACGCCAGTTTCTCATCCCATTTCTTGATTGATACTAAATTTGTGTGTGTATGACTATCGGTCATGGTTCAAAGAACCACCAATTTCCGTTACTTTGCCTGTCTTCACCAAAACATGGGTTGGAAGAGCAACCAGAATTCGTTAATTTTCCTGTCTTCACCAAAACTTGGGTTGGAACGTTAAGCAACCTTAGAATTCGTTAATTTTTTACCTGTCTTCACCAAAACTTGGGTTGGAAGAGCAACCAGAATTCGTTAATTTTCCTGTCTTCACCAAAACTTGGGTTGGAAGAGCAACCAGAATTCGTTAATTTTCCTGTCTTCACCAAAACTTGGGTTGGAAGAGCAACCAGAATTCGTTAATTTTCCTGTCTTCACCAAAACTTGGGTTGGAAGAGCAACCAGAATTCGTTAATTTTCCTGTCTTCACCAAAACTTGGGTTGGAAGAGCAACCAGAATCCGTTAATTTTCCTGTCTTCACCAAAACTTGGGTTGGAAGAGCAACCAGAATTCGTTAATTTTCCTGTCTTCACCAAAACTTGGGTTGGAAGAGCAACCAGAATCCGTTAATTTTCCTGCCTTCACCAAAACTTGGGTTGGAAGAACAACCAGAATCCTTTAGTTTTCCTGTCTTCACCAAAAATGGGGTGACATTTCACAACTGCAACGAAGAAAAAAAAAGTAGTAAGTGACAGAATACCGAGGAAATACTGAGATTTTGTCTAAAATATGGGTCATAGGCGACACTGAAGGAAGCAGCCTTTCGTGCAATACAGTTATGGTGTAGACTTTAAACAAAAAAACTTATGAGGTTTTTGTCTAAAATATGATTCATAGACAGCAATGAAAAGCAGTGCCGGGGCAGACATGTCACAGAAATAATTCACAAACTTACCAGCTGGAGAAGTTACTTGCAAGTACAAGAAGATTATAGTCGACGTAGTAGCCTCAAAGTATAGTTCTTACAAAGAATATATCGGTTGATTTTGAAAAATAAGCTTTTGAAGATGTAAAATAGAACTTGGATTTGAAAATCCGGTATTCTATATCCAGACAGAATGCTGAATGACTTTGGTTGAGTTTTCAGTGAGAATAGGCTTAACGTATGGATGAATTACATTCTGTATGTAGGCATTACCATATTTATTTTCTATTTACCTTCACCTGAAGAGGTGCCGAGTATGGCTCGAAACTAGTGATTATTTCAGGTGAAAAATTCCTTTCGATTTTTTATTTTATTTTGTAGCTTAACTTATGTACAATAAAAGGAAGCGAAAGAATGATGAAAATTGAAGAAAGGGAACTGGATGATTGTTACCAGAAGTTGCCCTATGAAAGAAAAGATGATGATACTCAAGGTGCTTGGCTGCTATTGATGGGTACCAGCCATAGCAGCGTCAGCTTAGTGGGATGTTATGTTTCAAATAATTAAGCAAATCAAAACTGAACAAAATCACTCATATAAAAATTCTGGTGGGATAAATTTAATGCCCATATATATGATTTTGATTTGTATACAATATGAATGGGCGGACTGCCTTAATATATGGCCAACAAATTAAGATAATTTTTCATATTTCAGTGAACTTGATTTTGATGGTACACACGATGTCACAGATAAGGACAAAAAATCAGATGGCTGATGAATCATGAAAATTGAAAGCGCTCTGAAATCTTTTCACAAATCAACAAATTAATCTTACCTTTAAATACTTGGCCATAAAGTTCTCTGCTCCAGAATTGGCGGTTAATGGAGTCCCTATAAGTTTAGATTTAGGTAACTTTGAAGACCATAGATAATCCCTGCACAGAAATCCAAACAAAATATAAGAATTCACTATTCTAAAAAACATTGTTTTGGGTGAATATTGTTGAGTTTGAGCTCTCTCACAAGACGGGTGTCCTCTCTACAGTCAAGTTCTACTGCAAAAACGTTTCATCATACAGGATATGCAGGTAAGAATGTTCTGAACTAATGTACTGAATGAGCACTTTGAGGTCAAGCCCATCGATTTCCAAGAAGGTGCTTCATCATGTGCATTGGATTTGTCCTTCTTAATCATGTGGGAAACAAAGGCAAATAACGAAGAAACTGTGAGAATCGATTGTGCTACAGACAATCTCCTAATGACAAAGACTTTCCGAAGCTAGTTAGAAGGCGTCAATAGGTTATGAAAGATCTTAACTGGATGAAAGTACGGAAGAAAACTAGGAATTTCTATGAACCACAGAAAAGCTGAAGTCATTCATGGCACCTGAGATTGATGCTTGATGTTTATTAGGCAGAAAATCATTAACCCTTCAAACTCAAGAAAACATTAAGCGGCTGGAACAATTTATGGGGACAGCTTTACATATAAGGCAGCATGGGCAAAAGTATTATAATAATATTATTTAAGTATTATGGCCTTTAAGAATGCAACTTTAAACCAGAGGCTTTTTTAGTACATGACATATGTTCATTATATCAATGAAAAATAACAAGTGTTTTTACAGATTGTCAAGGTGTAGATGAATGGAATCTCTCAAAGGATCGAGTAATGAGAGATGTGTCCAAATGGACATCAGATGACCAAGACAACGTGGGACCATAAAGACGAATCATTTGATGATGACAGTGCAAGAGAGGTGGATAACTGTCAGGACTTGAATGACACGGACCGATAAACACCCAAGATGACATTACTTATAAGGAGACGCAAGAAACAATTGTAGAATCTTTTGTCAAAAGCTGGAAACCAATAACACCATAAAAATGGAGTAATCTCGAAATATATTTCCTCTGTATTACACGTCGTTAGGCCGGTAATGACACTTATCTTTCCCCAATGATTAATCACATCTGGATGCTTCCATGTGAATCTTCACCTTTTGAACCAGTTTACAGAAAAAAATATTATTAAAACGCCGATCACTTGCAAGATTTCTTTGCTGAATTTAATACATGCCATGAGAAACATTAACTGCTGTTCGACGAGCTTCTGTCGAGTCTCACCTTGTGGTTATTTCTCGGAGAAGCCAGGGATTATTTTTTTCCCTAAGCAGGAGCTTGAGTCTGTTGCAAAGAATATTGCAACTCCTCAAGATGTATAAGGAACTTAGTTTTCCTACCAATGTATATCTCATTATCTAAAAAAAAAACTTCTTCAGCTGGTAACTTCATTGGTGTTGTACTTGGAACTTTTTTTCGCTGATGTGCATTTTTAAATTAGATTGATCAGCCTTAAGAAAACCATATGGGTGTTTAGCTCACCCGAACTGAAAGCTCAAGTCAGCTTTCTGATAAAAGTTTGTTCGGCGTCCGTGCGTATGCATGTCTGGCCTAAACTTTTCAGAATCACTCTATCATTTTCAACCGAACTTAATACCAAGAATCTTTTGAGCAAATGGGGATTCATATTTGTTCACAGTTGCTAATACTAGACTTCGAATGTCTGCTGCAATGTTCATTTGTTGAACCCTCCCTTTTCATTGGGCCTTGGTACCAACATCATTAGCATCATCAACAACCATGTTTATTTTTGTAAGTCGAAGTTTCCACATCTTTTCAGCTATTTGGGTAGCAAAATAGTCTGGTTGCGGTGCATCCAAAGACTTTTCTAATGTATTGTTATCGGTGTATATACTATGTAGAGAAATCGGTTTTTGCTTTACCGGCCAACCCGGGTCTAGAAAATACTAACCGCTGGAGATTAGTCGGGATGAGCCTTGCTCTAGCGCGGGGGGGATTTAATGAAACTTGTTCAATAAATCCTGGAATATCTTTGCACACCATGAGTCTTATCACAGTAGTTAGTCTTGTACGATGGATCTTCATCGAACTACATATCTATAAAATCTTTTATCTTGGGTAACAAAGTCCTGTTTTAATGTGTCATATATGATTCGCCATATTTAAATTTCCTTTGTTTAGTACTCGTGGTTCCTCGCCGTCCTGGTTGTTTGCATGACTGTGTTATTCCTTTTATTCTTTTAGGTAACAATATCATTAGGCTTGTGTTTATTTTCATTAAATGCCCTTATTTTTCTGTTTCATCAATATTGGGGGTGACTACATAACATAACGCCATTTAGGAAAAGTAACATCTCATTTATATATATATATATATATATATATATATATATATATATATATATATATATATATATACTATATATATATATATATATATATATATATATATATATATATATATATATATATATGAATAACTGATCACAAAGTATATAAAACGTGATGCTATGTATAAATAAAGGTATTTGCCACGAAGGAAAAAATGAAAAAGCGAGATAGCCGAGTACTTTCGGTCTTGTTCCGACCCTTTACTAAGGAACAAGACCGAAAGTACTCGGCTATCTCGCTTTTTCATTTTTTCCTTCGTGGCAAAAACTTTATATATATATATATATATATATATATACTATATATATATATATATAATTATATATTATATATATATATTATATATGTGTGTGTGTGTGTGTGTGTGTGTATGTGTGTGTGTAGATGCATACGAATATAGTGTTAGATTTACTCTTGAAAGTAAACGGATTTCGTTATGTTATCTCTGGCTTTGTTGTTTACCAAGCGATAGAAACCAGGTTTGAATTGTTACCCACGACCCTCAGATTAGCAGGCTTCACAAAAAAGGAATGAATAATCCCTCTATAGAGCTAGGTAGTGAACTGCGCACTTGGAATCAGTCAGTTGAGGTAGGTCGCAATTACAGTGGAAAAGGGGAATTTGGGTTAAGCAATTTCACCGGAAAGTGAGTATATCTTCGTTAAACCAGCGCAACCACACTGAGCAAGATTAACACAGACTCTCAGGGTGGAACGACCCGAAGGATTAGATTTTTCTTGGCGTGGCTAGGAACCAATTGGTTACTTAGCAACGGGACCTACAGCTTATTGTATCGAGAAATGAATTTCTAATCACCAGAAATACATCCCAAAGGACTTTCTTAGAACCAGAAGGGAAGGGTAACAACGTCTGGAGTTATCCGTCTCAGAGGGAAAAAGGCCGATGAAATCTATTTTTCTATCTCTTCTTAGTTTTCTGTAAAGAAAACTATTGTGACGTCTTTGTCCGACCTCAGTTTATTCTGTCCGCACTTTTTCTGATCGTAAAGACTACCGAAGCTAGAGGGTTGCAAGTTGATATGTTGATCATCCACCCTCCAATCATCAAACATATCAAATTGCAGCCCTCTCGCCTTGGAATTTTATATTTTAAGATTAAAGTTAGACTATATCGTGCTTCTTGCAACGATATAGGCCAGGCCACCACCGGGTCGTGGTTAAAGTTTCATTGGTCGAGGTTCATACAGCATTATACCGAAACCACCGAAAGATCTATTTTCGGTGGCCCTGATTATACGATGTTCTACAGAAAACTCCATTGCACCGAATAAACTTCGGCGCAATTTTTTTTCCTTTTTTTTCTACATGTTTTCGCTTGTGCAAGCAAGAGCTAGTTAAACTCGTATCCTTTTCACTCTGAATTTGCAGATCGTCAGGAATGAATGTAATAGTCATGCGTGTCTGTACCTCCCTGAGTTTTATAGTTTCAGTTCCAAGGTAAATGAATGATATGGCCAAAGAAAAAAACGATTTTACCTTATTTGTCTTAACAATATTTGCTTAAAAATACTGAATCAGGTAGCCAAGAAGCTTGTGCAAAATGTTAGCTCCTCGTTGATTCTCGGCTCGGCCAACGCGGAACTAGAGGAATTTAATTCTGGTGATAGAAATTCATTTCTCGATATAATGTGGTCCGGATCCCACAATAAGCTGTAGGTCCCGTTGCTAGGTGACCAATTGGTTCCTAGCCTCGTAAAAATATCTAATCCTTCGGGCCAGCCCTAGGAGAGCTGTTGATCTGCTCAGTGGTCAGGTAAAACTAAGATATACTTAACTATGGGGGAAAGAAGCATCGGTATGCCAAGCCTAAACCTAAACAATAAACGTAATTTTCTGTCCAGTATGTCAGAGACATATCAGTCAGGAGAAATTTTACAGTACCTGGATACCCTCTATTAACACGTTCCAAAGGAATGGCAAAAAAGCTTCGTAAGAATAATGTATCAAATGTTGTGGTCTCCCCTTTACTACCTTGAGTTCGTACGTGACTTCCACATCGCGACGCTGTATGATCAGATGAAATGGTCGAGACGGTTGAAGATGGCATCCATTGTGAAGAAAGGTGAAAGTTTGTTGACAGATTAACTTCCTCTTCTTCTTCTTCTTTGTCTTCCTCCGCTTCTGTCTTTGAAGAAGCAAGTGGGCTTTGATACTGGAACTTTCTCCAGCGCACAATAAAACCTGCCCTGTTAAACTCGAGTCGTGTGATAGAGAGTCATCGTTAATTGTCAGGCTGCGCGTAGTACTACTTCCATAAGAAAAGAGAAACACGTCTGAATTTCTCTTGGACGTCTTAATTGATGTCTTATTCGCGCTACGTTTGCTGACATCTTCGGTCCGCTCTCGAATCTACGATTAGCAAAAAATCTGCTTTTTCATTCCTGACTAAAATACCGTTTTTATGATAATGGCTGCCATTTCGAAATTCGAATTGTCTTTTGTTTTCAGTTTTAGTATCTTACTTTTTTTCCCTAGATTTCTTAGACAAGATCGTTTGTAAAAAGCTCATCTCGGTAACTGGTTCTTGGGAGCAAAGATCTCAAATTGAAGGGTTGAATCTGCACTCGCAAATTAGGTAGAACTAATTCTCATCAGTCTCAGACGAATCTGGTTAAATTTTAATGTTTAATGTTTGTAATAAAACTGAATTTGTCAGAAATAGGTGATAAAATGTTTAGCTTTCTTTAGCAGCCGAATGTTTTTATATCTATTTAAACTTAGATTATAATCAAACCTGTCAAGCCGGGATTCACTTGAGTTTTTATTCTAACAAACTCTTCAAAATATTTTTTTTACATAACTAGAAATGATCCAGAAGCTAAATTCACACGAAATTTTGTATTCGAACTCTGAAAAGCGTATTGCCCAACGGTTTCCCACTGACATCCAGATCTGGAAATCTATCTCAGTCCTGATCGCTAATGTTGAGAATCCATGGCTTACCTTTCATCTAATATCATAGAAATCCGTTGGTAACTCGTATGAAGTATTAACGATGAAGGTGAACCAATGGCGTACATGCTTAAGAATAATAGTCCACTGCCCTGCACAAAAACACTGTCAGCTTTGACATCACTGTTGATCATTGCTACTCCAATTACATTCAAAATATGTGATTTTAAGTTTCAACAAGTTATACGCCAAGGCCGTTCAGCATTCATTATTGACCGCCTATTCACCTGCTTAACAAACCCAGTGTTTCATAATATTACACAGCGGTGCAAGGAACGCTTTTTATGACGTCCGCTTTTGGACTCGTTGTGACCAATTGTCGCTCATACAAGATCTTGAAAATTCTTCTGAGACTCGCTAAGCATAATTTCTAATCATACGATCAATCTTCTTTTAATCGTGCCTTGGAAGGGCATGAACATGTGACCGTGGGTAGATCAAACGATCCGATGAACTGGTGATAATTCGAACGTAAATAATGCATGTATGATTATGACGATTACAGCATTCAGTTATTCAGAAACACTCATATTTGCACAATGATAACTTGAAGATACTTTTAGGGATTTAGTTTTATTTTTTGTTCGTTTTTAATTGTTCATTTTAATGTTTAAATTTGTAGGCTTTTGTATAATTTTTATTATTTTGCACAGCCCTCGAAAATTTATGGAAGACATTACGAACCGCCTGGAATAAGTGTCAGCTTTTAGCAATACATCTTTGATATATATATATATATATATATATATATATATATATATATATATATATATATATATATATATATATGGAGACATACCTGTGTGATAAAGATGTATGTATGTATGTATGTGTGTATATATATTTGTGTGCAAGTGCGCGATTTTACCATATATATATCCTCCTTCCATAGGGTGGGGGATAATACTAAAATAACTAAGATAGTAAAAAACCAGGTACTTTAAATAAATCACATTCTTTGGTCCAAAGAATGTAAAGTAATGGTTTTCAATGGAACGTAATCAAATCGTCCATCCTGTATTGGGAAACGAACTAAGTTCTTCTGGTTGGTGAACTGAGCATTCTTGCAACGGACTACGAGGACAAATATTTTGAAGAGGTTGTTAGCCACATTCCTCTTTTAAAACCTAGTGTCTACCAAGAAGCCACCAGACGCACTGGGTTTTTAACAGAGCGATCCAGTCTGACTGTCCTCTCCTAGGAATCAAACTTGCTAGGGGGAGATGGCTGCTAATCACACCTCTCATTCACAAGGAAATCTCGTAGAACTAACATCCTCAACCTAAAGCATTTAGGGCACTAGTTTTTTTGTTTTGTCTTTTCAGTGTTACCCGCTCAAAAGGATATATATAATATATCTAGGTCTATATATATATATATATATATATATATATATATATAGATATATATATATATATATATCTATATATATACACACACACACACAAACACACACACCCACACACACACACACACACACACACACACATATATATATATATATATATATATATATATATATATATATATATATATATATATATATATAATATATATCATGATGTGTGTGTGACCGACGGATGTAGACTTTAATAGTGCAAACGATACGTGAGTCAATTTTTTTAAAAGTTACCCCGGGAAGAGAAATTACTACATAGGAATATGCGTCTTTATGTGGGCTGTATTATTTTCAGTAAGAATCCGTTTTCCCTGGAAGGGACGAGCTTCGAACAAGAACCCAAGGCAGTCGTTGCCCTTTCGTTTCTGTGACAGCTGAATGAAAGGAACAACCATTCTTGGAAACTTTCACAGCAAAGGTGTTACTTCACTCTTTGAATGACGCCTCGTCAGTAACACATAAGGCTAATTTACATACAACCGCTTGTTGTCTCTTTATTGCCTTCTCCTGCTTCCCAGGTGTTGAATAAATCGTTTCTTCTAACATGGTTTCCTCCCCTGCCAAACCCCCCCCCCCCCCCACACACACATCCCCCCACCTTTTTTTCTTGTAGTGTATCATTTCCCTTTCCCTTTACTTGGTTGACCACTTTGAAACATTCTGAGCTGACTTTCCACCACTGAAAGAACCTTTCCCAGTGAAACTGTCTCTTTTCTTTTCCCACCTTCCAAACATTTCTGAACATTGCTTTACAAACGTCATTTCACCCAATTTAATTTTCCTCTATATTTGAAGGGGAATCTGTTACTTAGTTCTCTTGGCGGTTTTTAACCCCGCGCCACCTTTATTAGGCAACCTTTCTCACTGCTACTGTTAATTTTTGGCACTATTATTTTAAATTCTTCATTCCTTGCTTTATAATATTGTTCTTGATTTTACCTTAATTTCGATCTGCCCTTCCTACGCAAGATTCCTTTCTCACGCCATCATCAGTAAAGCCCTAAGAGACCTTCTCCAACCTTTGCCTTCATTAAGAGCATTTGCTCTTACAGATATTGAATTCTGGTGCTGTTTCTTTCCATAATCAACTGCCAGTAACTTTAAAAATCGACAGTTTCACCTCCCACGTCCACCGTCGTCTTCCCTTCTCCCATAAACTTTCACCTCTATTTTCTGCTCTTCACTCTATTTCCCTCATATTCCAGCCATGAGAAAGTTTCTTCAGGACGGTTTTCACACCAAGCTACTCGCTACCTTTTTTTTTTTTTTTTTTTTTTTTTTTTTTTTTTTGTGCGCGCTTACAAGGTTTAATACCGCCATGATAAATATAATTCCGTTATCATAGATCTTCCTTCTCTTATCATAAGCATTCTCCTCTTTGCCACCTTTTCTTTTATTTACTTGGGCCGCATTATTTCTCTTTCGATGTGCGCCCCAATAAAAACAAAATATACGTCCCATGTTGGGTATAATTAGGCACTGGCTTAAAAAAAAGTTTGTAATTACCTCTTAGTGGCTCCTTAAACATGTGTCTTCCGTCCATTTCCATACATTAATTTTTTTTTACCGCTGGTCCTGGGAGACGTTGTTAGAGAAAGCTTGAAAACCAAAGCTTAGTTTGTTAGCAGGAGTTAATTAAGAATTATTCTCGCTTGCATTATCCTCACTTCCCCTTTCTTCACCAAACGTTGCCGACCATCAATGCGAAAGTAAAAATGGGAGACCTCTTTTTCGCTGACATTTTGTTCTCTTTTCTTAATTTTGCTTCCAAGGTCACCAGACTGCGATAAGATGATCAACAAGTTTTGACCACAGATTTTACAAAGCGCAAAGGGTTCTCGGAGATCCTGGTGTTTTCACAAGCAGGTGGTTAGAGAATTGTAAGGTTCTCACATCCAATCCAGAATAACATAGTAAAGATAAGATAGAAAATAAAAGTAAAAGAAGAAGAAGAGATTCTGCTTGAACAAAGACCCAACTGAAGCTCCTTATAAGGAACCATAATGAAAAACAAGACTAACACTCTCAGCGACGAGAGAGAGAGAGAGAGAGAGAGAGAGAGAGAGAGAGAGAGAGAGAGAGAGAGAGAGAGAGAGACTAAATCTGAACGTTCCTTAATTAAAGAAAAGATGCAGTTTCTTTATTCTGCAAATCTAAATTGTGACAAGTCGCTTCAAGTGTAGTTTCGTGTCAGTTGAAGACCCTAATGCAACAACTGTCATGTGTCTGGTGTTTCATTTGCACGTTCCAGGAAGCCTCATATTTACGAAAGCATTGTTCGAGTCATTCTATTTACACTTTATTTTACATTAAAAATGAGCTTCTCATTGTGGTCGTATAAGGCTAAATGTATATTCAGGAGCAATAAAAAGCGCAGTGGCTCCGAAAGAGTAAATTTCTCATCAGCTCAACTTTTCAGCGTCTCTTTTAATTCTTTGGTGGGATGAAAGCAAAGTGGCAGGGAGACGCGACTTTTTTTACATTTTTTTTTTTTTTTACTTTTCTTTTAATTACTGTCTGGAAGGAGATTAGAAACCATTATTTTCTTCCCTGTTTATCTCATGTCTTCGCGTTATCCTTGATTGCGGGATGCAAAGAAATACGACAGTTGGTAATGAAGGATACAGCAGAAGTTTTGGTTATCTATTTCCACCGGACAGTGCCCACTAAGATTTATCATATAATTTAACTTTAATTAACCCGCTTGAATTGTACTCTCACTGAATTTAATCGTATTGCATTATTTTTATTTATTTATTTTTTAATGAAAGGTTTGAAGACCACCGATCGCACCAAATATTTACATTTCTGTTCGCCGATTCCCCTCAATGATCACGGCATGAGGTAATTTCCTGCCATGACATTCCGACACGCGGGGGGAATTCTTGCGTCTTTCCCCAGGGGGATGATCATGATTCCAATCAGAAAGAACCCTGTGTCCTTCGGGAGAGTACATCGTCCCTCGCGTCTGCTTGGCCTCTGGTCATAAAGTTGGCCGCTGCTACAAAAACCTGTTCCTGAAGTAATGATTTCAGTTTTTGCTGCCCGGAATATTCGGTAGGAAGAGGGCATGGGAGGGAAGTTACACTCGTTGGTGATCTTGCTTCTGTAGGAGGGAGATGAGCCTGGGCAATTTGGATTTTAGGCGAGGGTCCTCGGGGCTGATCCCTTCAACTGGGCGATTGAGAAAACAGAAACGTTTCCGTTTTTGGAAGACTGATATTTTGTTTTGCCTCGTTACTTGATTATTGTACTTCATTTTCATTCTCTTAATTTTGCGCAAGGTTTTGCATATGTGTATAGATAATGTAAGAGCTCCGTTGCGAACATATTTTAAAAGAAAACTTGTGAAGATAAAATATTACTGTTTTTCATATCTTATACTCGTACATGCTAAAATAAAAATGACCTTTGTATATTTATCATAGGTGCCCTCCCACGCTGAGAACCTGTCAAGCATGTGGCCTCCACCCAGAGAATTGGTGATGTTACAGTTCCAAGAACTATCTTGCCCTCTTGCTTTAAAAAAAAAAAAAAAAAAAAAAAAAAAAAAAATCTCTGATAATGTTTTTTTTCACTCCCTTCGATGATAGTAATACCAAAAATGTCTATCTCATTTCCCTTATCACAATTATAATGACTTGTCTTATTAAGCTTTATCTAAAAGAATAACCACATGTAGTTCAAAACTAAATTAACAGTAGTTTGTCAGCCTAAATAAACATACGCATAAACCCCATGAATCACACACTGAGTTACTTATCTCTTATTACACACACTCCCTCATACCTACTTCCCCCTACCTGGGATACGAAGAACCTCTCTTTCTCGGTGTTCTCTCCCATCCTCCAGCATACTCTATCTATCTATCTATATTATACATATATATATATATATATATATATATATATATATATATATATATATATATATATATATATATATATATATATATATATATATATATATTATATATTATATATATATATATATATATATATATATATATATATATATATCAATTCAAGCTACAATTGTCCTTTAATATCTAAATTCACTTTACCTCCCAAATGATATATTTTCATATATGTACCAAAGGGGAATTTTTTAATTGATAATAATTTCGTCCCCCCATGGGATCGAACCACCGTCCAAGTGGACGGGGACGAAATCAGGACAGTCAGTGACGCTATCCAATCCAGCCAACAGAGACGCTATAAGTTCATATCGATTCTGACCTTACAAATCACCCTCGATCTGGGTGCTTTCGTAATTAGAATCGATATGAAACCCCGTCTACCATGTAGGCCAATTCGAGCGTTTGACAGCACGTAGCCTTTTATTATGAATAATTATCACATCGAACCGTGATCCATTTATATATCAATTCAAGCTACAATTGTCCTTTAATATCTAAATTCACTTTACCTCCCAAAAGATATATTTTCATATATGTACCGAAGGGGAATTTTTTAATTGATAATAATTTCGTCCCCCCATGGGATCGAACCACCGTCCAAGTGGACGGGGACGAAATCAGGACAGTCAGTGACGCTATCCAATCAGCCAACAGAGACGCTATAAG